>NC_058136.1:165733-186055 GCF_016433145.1 Gracilinanus agilis | reverse complement strand
CTTTGGATGTTACCACACTATTTACCTGGTTTCCCATGTTCTAAATTCCCTCCCTTGCTTTTCATAGACAATCAATCAATTACCAAGCCAATGTGTATTCTATCATAAAAGTAGCTTTCTCACTTCCATCCTACTCTCTCTATTACCATCACCACCACCTTAATATAGACCTTCATTACCATCCCACTGAATTATTGCAACCTCTTCATTCTTTCTCCCTTCAGTGACAGGATAATAGCTCCAGAGCTGAAGGGACCTCAGAGATCATCTAGCCCACCGTTTTACAGAGGAGGGAACTCATTTTCATTCAGTAAGCAGCATACATTAAGCATCTACTGCATAAGGCACATAATAAATGCTTAACAATATATTTGCTGTGCTGCTGCCAGAATAATCTTTCTTGTTTATAAATCTGGCCATGTCACTTGACTAATTAAAAAAATATTTTGTGACTCCTGGTGGTTGGATATATAAAGTTCAATTTACTCTGCTTTTGTTGTTCAGGTTTTTTTTTAGTTGTATCTGACTCCTCTTGTGACTCCATTTGCAGTTATTTTGCCAAAGGCACTGGAGAGGCTTGCTATTTCTTTCTCCAGCTCATTTTACAGACAAGGAAACTAAGGCAAACAGGATTAAGTAACTTGTTTAGGGTCTAGGCACTAGTAAGAGACTGAGGCCAAACCTGAACCTAGGAAGATGAGTTTTCCTGACTCCAGGTCCAACACTCTATCTACTATGTCACCTATCTCCCCTACCTCTGATTGGCCCTCCATCATTTCCAGTCTTTTCTTATTTAATCTTTTCTATAACTTCTGTGCTCCAGCCAAATAAGAATACTCTCTGTTCCCCCACTCTAAATACATACATGCTTCACTCTCCAATCTCCATGTCTTTGTTCAAACTGCTTCATACAAGTGAAATGTCCTTTGGCTCCATATTTTTTCTGTTGAATTTCTACCCATTTTTTTAGACCTCAACTTTAATGATAGTTTTTCAGGAAGACTCCCCAGAACTCCTCTAGTTAATGACTTTTTCATCTGGATCTCTCATAACATTATTTTATGCTTCCCTAAGACACTCACCATATAATAGTTTTATTATAGCTATATGGATTTGCATCTTATCCCTATGGTAGGTTTTATCCTCCATAGGAGTGCTGTGTCTTATTGAAACTATACATCTTTCCTTATATGGAGCCCAGTGCTTTGCACATAGTGGGAGCTTAAATGTTTATTGAATGAACTGATGGAGTAAGTATTTAGTGATTGTTAGTGATGTGTAAATATTTACAAAATGTTCTATTATGTTTCTCTGTTTTACTGTTCTTATATCTCAGACCTTAGGCAAAATACCTGAGGTACTTTCCCATGTCAGCCAGTCTCAGCTGCATACCGTTCACTAGGGGATTCCTAGTCTTACAACTCATGAACTATTTTAAAGCCCAAAGTGTACAGGAATGTTCCTTGTAGAACCATCTTGTCCACTTGTGACATTCCAGTATCAGCTTCTTACATTCCTCTTCCTGATTCTCTTGGCTGCAAATTAAAATAACCAGCAAATATTCTTTTTGTTTAGATTTTATTAGTAGTATTATTTTTTACCAATTACATGTAATACATTTCCACTCAAGTTTTCCTAAGTTATATGATAGAACTTATCTCCCTCCCTCCCTTTCCTTCTCCGTCCCAGTGCTGGCAGGCAATTTGATCTGGGTTATACATGTATTATCATCAGCACACTTTCTTGACATGATTGTTCTTTTCCCCTTCATTCCGCTCCTTCTTCCCTTCTTTTTCTTCCTTATCAGTTCCTCTTCCCCCCCATCATTCCTTCTTTCTCCTCCATCCTCATTTCCCCTTCTCTCTGTTTCTTTGCCTCTGTCTGTTTCTCTCACTCTCTCACTATTTCTTTCATTAATAAGCCCTCCACCCTTTTTTATAGTAATGACTCTAGGATAGAAGGGCAAGGGCCGGGCAGACAAGGTTAAGTGACTCGCCCATGGTCACACAGCTAGCGAGTATCTGAGGCTAGATTCGGACCCAGATTCTTCCAACTCCAGGCCTGGCTCTCTATTCACTGTGTCGCCTAGCTGCCCCCCTCTCTCTCTTTTTAAAGATTATTTTTGGTGCCTTTCATTCATTTCTGGATATGTGTCTTACCCTTCATGAGTCTCTTGTAACAGAAAAACAGTTCAACAAAACTATAATAGAGATCATATCTAACACTATAAATTTTGCCCCAACTGTCTCTTGAAAGGAGAAAGATGTATTCCTCATCTGTTTTCTGGGGACAAAATTTCACTCCTTTTTTCTTTCTTTCTTTCTTTAAATTTTATTTTTATTAATGTGCAAAACACACTTCAGTATTGGTCATTGTTGTAAGAGCACATTCATATATAACCCAAACCCCAAAATAAAACCGTAAGTACAGTGATGTGAAAGATAGTATCCATTCAACTCCTTGGTTCTTTCTCTGGTGGTGGATAGCATTCCTGTCATAAGTCTTTCATGATTGTCCCAGCTAACTGCATTGCTGAGAGTAGCCAAGTTTTCACACTTGATTGTCATACAAAATTGCTGTTATTGTGTATAATGTTCTCCCAGTTCTGCTTATTTTGCTCTGCATTAGTTCCTGCAGATCTTACTAGCTTTTTCTGAAATCATCTTGCTCATCATTTCTTATAGCACAATTCACTCCTTTTTTCCTCATCATAATATGGGCTTCTTTGACTTCATTCTAGTGTTTTATTATCATGTCCAGTCCTAAACTACAATTTTTTGGGTAGTTAATACTCAAATGAATCCCTTATGTTATAACATCATTTCATCAATAGTAGCAAAAATCACTTTAAAAAAAAATTTGGATGCTATTGACTGTGACCACAAAGAATGCTAAAGTAGTTGACTCCAAAAGGGGAGTTACTTTGAATTACTCTTAGCTCTGGGTTTTCCACATTAATGAAAAGAAACAGAGACTTGGATAATCCAAAATGTGAATAAGGGGGCAATAATTTACAGTTGTCATTAAAATTTATTTTTGTATTTAAATATAGATATGATACATCTGATCTGGGAATCCACAGCCATTTATATGAAATGAGACAGACTAAGAAGATCTGTTAGAGGTGAAATGGGAAAGCTGATCAGATAGTCTACCCCTATGCTCAGTTCTTTTCTGTTCCCCTAAGGCATTTGAAGAATGATCATTACCACCTCTCAGATGGGTGAAAAACATTTGCCTGAGCTTAGCTACCTGTCTGGTACCCAAGAATAAATTGATCCACTTAACAAGGTTTTATTATTTTGGCCAATCCCATACTCATCAATGTAATTTCTTATTATGGGTCCTTTGCAAGGCTAAAGCCATGGTTGTTTTCTGTCTTCAGAGACTCATTTAAATGGAGTTTAGTTGGTTTTATTGGAGTAGATAGAATTCAGAGATTTCTCTTTAACTTAACCCTAGGTATATGTATGAATGTTATTGCCATGTACACATGTTAATCAAGTTTATTCATGTTAGAGGACATATAGATGAGTCATAATATATATTATTGTTATAGGTCACATATATAATGCAGATTATATATGTAACATTATGTATAAGTATATGTATATAAACATTATATATAATATTACATGCTATTTAATTTAATCATTATTAAGCACCTGTAATAGACTTCATTAAACTTTGGAAATAACAGTGACAAAAAATGAAGAACAATACCTGCCCTCAAGGAACTTACATTCTGCTAAATATAAGCTTATTTTTTAGGGGTATTGTTTCTTTACTCCTTCCCCAGGATCATCTACCTCAAACTGTGGAATTTATTCAATGAGTATGAGTCTCTGGAGTCTTGATTCCTATTAGGGAACCTTTGAATTTTTATTAAAAATTAAAATGTTTGCTGAGGAGTTGGCACGAAAGGATTCATTTATGTAGACTTTTTACTTAAATACACTGAAAAGGGATTGTTCTATTGTGGGCGATTCATGGCATCTGCTTGTTTTGGTACAAAGCATTAGATGTGCAGTTGAAGCTGTGTTTTTGCTTGAAGTTGCTACTTAAATTTCCCCCCCTACATTTGCTCTAATTTACAGAAGGAAAATATGAGTTCCCCTTGCTTTTTTTTTTTTTTTGAAGTCTTTTGCTGTATCACCACATGAAACTCCAAGCAGATGTCATAAAATAAAGTAAGCCTGAATTTGGATGTTAGTTGGTTGGAAAACTCCCAAGACAGCTGCTTTAGGAAGTATTACCAGAGGTTCAGTAGTTAGTACTTCATTAATTGGAAAGGTGGCATGTAGTGGAAAGAAGTGATGTTGGGCTGGTTACTGTACATGTTTATCTTTTTGGTCTGTCAAAGTCTTTACTTTTGGTCATTTTAAATCTTGCCAATGGAGGCAGATGGGATTTAGTATACTCATCAAGTTCTAAATGGGGAGAGAAATTGAAAGAAAATTGGGGTAGGAGAATGTGGAATAGAAAAGATGATGTGAGCCTTCTTGTTTTAAAGGAGTCTTGTGTCCGGTATTTGCATGTGTATACATAAAACCTTTGTTCAGATAGCTACTGCTCTGGGCCTATGATTTCAGTGGGATAGGGAACTTCTGGCATGGAAATTTCCTCCATCAATGGAACTCTTGATTGATTTATGATTTTAGAGACTTATCTAAGTCAGGGAGAGGTTTAGTGACAGTGATTATAGGCACCCAGCTGGTTATGTGTCAGCAGCAGAATTTGAACCTGATTCCAAGGCATTTTTATCATGTTACTCAGAAATAGAAGCAATTTGGAGAATATTTTTCATCAAACCTTTGGAAATATAGACTAGCCTTAGTAGTACTAGAAGAAAAGTGATGATCATTATTTTAGTAAATATATCAAAAACTCTTTGAAATGTCAATATTAACATTACCTAAATGAAATACTTGTGATTAAAACTTCAAGTAAATTGTCACAGTAACTTTAAATGCTTTGCCATTATACTTATGCCAGAAAATTCAGATTAAGATGCTTCAGAAATGAAGTTTAGATTTGGCAGAAACAAATCTTAGAAATGTTTTGGATGTGCTGCTAAGAGTCTTTATATTCTTTCATGCTTTTTGCATACATATATTTACATATATATAAATATGAATCTATGAAAATATGTGTTCACATACATATAAATATATGTATATATTTCATAGGTTTGAAATCTTACCAACTTAGGTTGTTTTGAAAATTGGTATGGTATATCATTATGCTTTCCTACTGATTCAATAATTGTCCAGTAAGTTTGGGTTATGACTTATTCCATTAAAATTCCATTTATTAAAGTACTAATATGACTTGGTATGAAGTGGTTTTTTTTTTGTTCTTTTGCCATAAAGCACATTGTATCCATATCTTACCTCTTCTTTGAGCCTTTTCTCTGCCTGCTATAGACAACTTTCTTCTCTAAAGTTCTTAGAGCACTTTTAGTTACTGCTATATATCATATATTATGACCTACCATATATCTCATTCTCTTATCTCCCATATGTCATATGAAATGTGTTTTTTTGCTATTGCAAGAATTGCAATTTAAACTCATAGTAATTAGCAGCTAGTGACTTGGTGGATGGAGAGCCAGGCCTGGAATCTGGAGGACCTGGGTTCATATTTGACCTCAAACTAGCTCTGTGACCCTGGGCAAGTCACTTAATCCCTATTTTTTTTTCTTTTTTTTTTTTTCTTTTTTTTGTTTAAACCCTTAACTTCTGTGTATTGTCTCATAGGTGGAAGATTGGTAAGGGTGGGCAATGGGGGTCAAGTGACTTGCCCAGGGTCACACACAGCTGGGAAGTGTCTGAGGCCAGATTTGAACCTAGGACCTCCCATCTCTAGGCCTGACTCTCAATCCACTGGGCTACCCAGCTGCCCCAAGTCACTTAATCCCAATTGCCTAGCCCTTGATGCTTTTCTGTCTTAGAACTGATATTAAGTATGTATTCATTCTAAGACAGAAGATAAGAGTTTTTTTTTAAAAAAAGAATTATAGTGATTAGAAGCATTGTAATAAATGGAAAAAACACTTATATTATCTATATGATCTTGAACATATAATTTACCTTCTTGTTACATCAGGCAAATTATTAAGACCATAAATTATAGATGAGTTGCTACACTTCATTGGAGAGAGTTTCCACACCAAGAATTTCCTTTGCCAATGAAGTCAGGGGTCTGAGCTTGTCAAAACTTTTAACTTTTTAATGTCTCTCTCTTGTTTCTTGAAATAACTTTTTTTTTTAAACCCTTGTACTTCGGTGTATTGTCTCATAGGTGGAAGAGTGGTAAGGGTGGGCAATGGGGGTCAAGTGACTTGCCCAGGGTCACACAGCTGGGAAGTGGCTGAGGCCGGGTTTGAACCTAGGACCTCCTGTCTCTAGGCCTGACTCTCACTCCACTGAGCTACCCAGCTGCCCATCTTGAAATAACTTTTAATGTCCTTGAAGACAGGAGCTGTGTGATTTTTGCATTACTTCTTTATGTGTCCTATATGGCAAAGCACATAGACCATGAATATTTGTGGCTTGATTCTGAAATATTTACTTGGACAGTCTTTTCTTCCTGGGCTTAGTAGTGAGGTGGAGAAAGGCATGGGGATCCAAAAAGCTAACTCAGCCTTGTAATTCTTAGTTTTTGTTTTGCTTTTAAAAGTTTTCCTTTCTCATTAATAGAGCATTCATATTGATGAAAGCTCTTTAATGTAATCATCATCATAGAAATTTCTTTGCAAATGTAGCTGTGATGATTATTACCTCCAAAACAAAGATTATCTATTTTTTTTTTGCATATTGACAACAGACTTTAATTTGGAAGTGAAGTAGACTGTGAGCTTTTTGAGATCAGCTGCCCTGAATTCAGTTATCTTTTCTGTGCTGATTTCTCAAGTCAACTTATCCCACCCAAACCACTCTCCTGATCTCATCCAGTCTTGCATTTCTAATTGGACATATTGACTTGTATGTCCCATTTTTGTTTTTCCCATTCAAATCTTCCTCTTTTCCTTACATTCCTATTGCTGTTGAACTTAGGTGTCATTCTCTAGTTTTCACTCTTTCTCACACATCTCTCCAATTTATTGCCTACTCTTGTTGATTTTACTTTCATATTATCCATCTCTTGTATATATTTTCTCCAATTCTGCCACTAGCCTGTTGGAGGTCTACATCATTTCACATCTGGACTACTACAGTAGCCAACTTTGCCTGTCTTTGGCTCAAGTCTCTCTCCTTCAGGATCAAATATGAAATCTTCTCTTTGACATCCAAAGTTCTTTATAACCTAGCCTGACTCTACCTTTCCAGACTTCTTTTACTTTATTCTCTCCCTGCATAACTGTAGTCCAGAAACACTGGCTTCCCTGCTATTTCTCACACAGTTCTTCCATATCCTGACTCCATACATCATTCCTACCCATTTTCTGTCTTTGGAATTTTCTCTTGCTCCATTGCTGTCTCCTGGTTTCCTGGCTTCTTTCATGTTCTAGCTAAAATCTGACCTTGTATAAAAATCCTTCCCTGAACCCTTTAATGCTATGGCCTTCCTCTTTATTATTTCCAATATTGCCTTTAGATAGCTTGTTTCTATGCTGTCTCCTTCATTAGATTGTGAGCACCTTAAGGGCAGGGATTCTTTTTTGCTTTTCTTTATTGTTGTTTTTTATTTTTTTCCCCCTGATTACATGTCAATACGATTTTAATAATAATTTCCTGACATTTTTACATCTATGTTCTCTCCTTCCCCTCCTCTTTTCCTTCTCCCCAAGATGGCAGATGATATGGCATAGGCTGTACATGTGCAATCCATATTTCCAAGTTTGTAACGTTGTGAAAGAAGACACATATTGCTTATACTAGGGAAAAATTCATGAAGGAAATAATGTGAAGAAAAATATACTTCGATCTGTATTCAGACTCCATTGATTCCTTCCATGGTGATACATAGCCATATTGACATGAATCTCTTGGAGTTTTCTAGGAAATGGGTAAGCCATTCCCATTTCATCATCGCACATTATTGTTGTTACTATGTACTGTGTTCTCCTGGTTCTGCTTACTTCACTTTTCATCACTTCTTATAAGTCTTAGCAGGTTGTTTTTTTGTGATCCTCCTGTTCATCATTTCTTATGGCACAATTGTGTTCCATTATAACCACATACCACAATTTGTTCAGCCATTCCCAGTTGATGGTCATTCTGTCAATTTCCAATTTTTTGCTACCACAAAAAGAGCTGCTATAAATATTTTTGTACAAATAGATCCTTTCCCCATATCTTTGATCTCTTTGGGATACAGATCTAGTAGTGGTATTGCTGGGTCAATTTTGTCTTTCTTTGTTTTGTTTTTTTAAACCCTTACCTTCTCTCTTAGAATTGATACTAAGTATTGGTTCCAAGACAGAAGAGGGTCAAAGGCTAGGCAATTAGAGGTTAAGTGACTTGACCAGGATCACACAACTAAGAAGAGTCTGAGGGCAGAAGAGAACCTAAGTCCTCTCATCTCCAGGCATCTGGTGTTATATTCACTGAGCTATCTAGCTGCCCCACTTTGCCTTTTCTTATAACTCTTCTGCTAAGCTTAATACCTGTAGCATAATAGGTCCTTAATGAATGTTGACTGATGGACGTTGTATTCTTCAGCTCTTAACACGATGCTTGGCACATACTTACTTGGCATTTAGTAATCCTGTTTTTTTTTTAATTAAAAATCTATCCTTGTAAGGGTAAAGGTAGATATCACATAATTTGCTTTTATTTTTAGATGGCTTTTAAGCTTTATTTTTATTGGTTTGGATATTATCAGCATAGCAATCAGTATGTTCCCATTTATATTATACCTTGTACTCATATATTTTGTACCTTATGTTCTTTGAGTCAGACTGTGGGGTTAATTGTGAAAGTGTTCTGGGGTCTACTTTGGACAAAATTTTTATGCTGATTAAAATAATGATGATTAACTTCTAAGAATGTATAGGTCTAAGACTATCTCTAAACTATTTTTCTTGTAGAATATTAAAAAGAAATAACCACAAGAAGTTAGGAGATTCTGTACTGAGATTTGCATTTTTCTTTTGGCCAACCTTTGGGTCTTTGTGTAGCTAAATCCTCTTTCATCAATATTACTTGATTTTTGGGGTTTGTTTTAGGATTTTTTTTTAAAAAACACATAGATGGCTCAGTGGATTGAGAGCCAGGCCTAACAATGAGAGGTCCTGGGTTCAAACGTGGTCTTAGACACTTGATAGCTGTGTGACCCTTGGCAAATTACTTAATCCCCATTGGCTAGCCTTTACCACTCTTCTGCCTAGGAACTAAAACACAGTTTTGACTAAAATGGAAGGTAAGTGCTATTTAAAAAAAATTTACCAACATTAGGTCACGGCTGATAATAAAAGCTATATCATAAAATAGTTAATTATCTACACCCAGACTGAGATCCTTCCACCTGATTTTTCAATGAATGTTTTAGAATAACCCCTGCAATGAAATGCTCTTGTGGTGGGTGTTCCAGGGTGATTACCCCCTCCCAGTTGTTTCATTATAGTAGCCAAAAAAACATGGGGTTCAGAGAAAGTAAACCTATAAAATCCCTATATATAGATTTTTTAGAAACATATTTCACTTATATTTTCCTTAACATGTTTTGAGAAAACAGTTTGCAAATGGTCAGAGGAAGTATTGGTTTATTTCTTCATGCCCTTGTTCTCTATTCCAACCTTACAAAAGTTGGTTTCACCAGTGATAGGGCTTAGGATACTGCTTACTCAGGCCTTTCAGTATCTTTTGTTTCTTCAACAAAACTCTCTCTCATGCACACACTCCCACTGCAATCCAACCTTTCTCCTCTCTTTCACCCCTTTTCTTTGCCCAATGATTGACAGAAACTCTTGTTTAGCTTCCTGAGGCAGCCAGAATGAGGCTATTAGGCTTCTTTAGATATGTGTAGGAGTTGGGGATTCTGATCTTGGCTTTGAAAGGAACCTCAGAGCCCTTGGGAAAGTATTGAGAAGGGATAAGGAAAGGAAGAAGATAAGGTCAGTCAGGAAGCAAACATTTATTAAGGGTTTAAGATATGGCAGGCACCATCCTAAATTCTGGAGATTTAAAGGAAGGGAAAAATAGCCCTTGCCCTCAGCGAGCTCACATTTCAGTAGAGGAGTCCACATGCAAATAACGATGTTCATGCAAGATATATAGAGGTAGATAAAAGGCATTAGCATTGGAACAGTTCAGTGGATTGAGAGCCAGGCCTAGAGACAGGAGGTCCTGGGTTCAAATTTGACCTCTGACACTTTCTGGCTATTTGATTCTGGGCAAATTATTTAACCCCCAATGCCTAGCCTTTACCACTTTTCTACCATAGTTTGGTTTCTAAGAGGGAAGGTAAGGGAAAGAAAATAAAGGAAGGAAAAAGGAGGGGGGTAGGAGGAAGAGAGGGAAGAAAAGAAAGAAAGAAAGGAAGGAAGGAAAGAAAGAAGGGGAAGAAGGGAGGGAAAAAGGAAGGAAGAAAATAAAAAAGGAAAAAAGGAAGGAGAAAGACAGGGCAGCCAGGCATTAGCGTTAATAATTGGGAAAGGCTTTTAGCAGAAGGTGGGTTTTTATCTGAGACTTGAAAGAAACTAGGAGGTTGAGATGTAGGAGAGCATTCCAGGCATGAGGGACAAGGTTAGCCCTGTGAAATGGATCTGAGTATTAGGAAAGTAATGGGGCTTAGCAAGGAAGAGGAAAAGGATGGCAACAGAACTGTGAGCTTATAAGGAGGTCATCAAAAGCTAAAAGTACACAGACATTCTTTTAGCTAGTGATGAGTCTGTGTGTCCTAGTGTAAGCAAGGTTGTAATGTTTCTAGAATGAAATTAGCATCTTTGTAAAATATCCTTTTTTCAAACAGACTTTTGATTATTTCTACTTATATAATCAGGTCCCACATGTTTTGGGGGAGAGTAGTTTCTTTTACGTCTAGGAAATATTTACTGTACTCAATGTGCATTTCTGTGTCTTTCTCTTACTCTCACTCTCTTGCTCTCTGTCTCTCTTTTTCAGTTCAAAATCAGGACTTTGGTTTGTTTCTTAGGTTCATAAACTGAGTTAGAAGGTGGCATCAGAGGTGATTTTGGCCATATCCCTCACTGAGATCAGAAAGAAGAGACTTGCCTAATGATACATAAGTAGAATCAACGGAGGTTGAACCCAGGTCCTATAACACTTCAAACCAATGTTCTTTCCCCTATTATCATGCCACAGCTTCATAAGATAATTAACAACAAACTTTTTTGCTTATTCTATATACTATGAGTGATTTTCAGATATAAGGATATTTCTAGACCAGTTGGAAGCAAGGACAGAAGCTTTTGATAAAATATGAGTGTGAAGAAATAGGGTCGTAGCCTTGGAATAGGAAATACCCTCTACTTATTGCTCTTGACATGTAAGAAGACTCTGTCAGTTTGGAAGGAATTACAGAGACTTTTATTTCTCAGGCTAAGCCATGTAATTTGCATTTTAGAAACTGGATAAATTCATTTTGACTATGGGACCAGAAAAGGTCTCTGCCCAGTCAAGTTCAGCTATAAGTATTTTGTGGAACTTATTTGTGAGTATGATTCATAGAAGGGGATGGTAACTCAGTAACATGCCTTTAATGTATCAGGCTATCTAGCTGTTCACTCTGCTCTTGATCCAACAAACATTTACAATACTTTGTAAAGTTGTTACTCAAAAAAAAAAAATTGTAGCAGCAGGGATTCTCCGCAAGGTGCTCCTAATCCAAGGGAAGAAAGAAAAGAATTGCCTTTTGGGGTAGGAATTGGAAAAGTTGCAGTCTAATCCTTTGTCACTAACT
This sequence comes from Gracilinanus agilis, assembly GCF_016433145.1. Classification (NCBI taxonomy): domain Eukaryota; kingdom Metazoa; phylum Chordata; class Mammalia; order Didelphimorphia; family Didelphidae; genus Gracilinanus; species Gracilinanus agilis. The sequence continues at coordinate 174,187 of NC_058136.1, read as the reverse complement.
GACCTTCAGCATTTGCATGGAGAAAATACTCGACCACTAAAAAGTTCCTCCTTAAAAGAAGCTAAGATAAAAATAGCTTTTATTTTAAATGTGAAACTTCTTAAATCATTTAACCTTCTTGAAGATCAGTATTCCATAAATGCAGTATAATGATGGCACTTTGCAGACATCATCTGGTCTCCTCTGAAACCTTTCCAATAGAGTGGTTGGTAGTAGTTGTTCTCATATCTGATTTACACAGGCGTTGAGGGAATGATTTTTGTCAAGGTCACACTGTTCAGTGGAAATAAGTGTTCTGAGTCCCAATTTGTCTTCTGCTTACTAATTATGGACTTCTGAATTGGTGGGAGTGAAAAAATTATTTTTGTGAATGCTATGGCACAAGCAGGTATTGTAGGGCCTCTATAATTCATTATAGTCCAAACTGTAACTTTTCAAATGTTGGTGGGCTACCAGATGGATGAAAGCAAAGGGTATGGAGACTAATGAAGTACTTTCATGGAGAAAGTTGGCAATCTTGATGGGCTCCTCAGAAAAATCTTTTAGTGACAGGCTATGAGATGGCACTATCTTTGAATCCATGACCAGGCTGGAGTAGGCTCTGCCTCATTGGTTTAAAAATTCAATAATTCTTCCATTCTTTATTTTTCTTGGGAGGTATTTATATAGTGTTAAATCTTGTGTCTTTAAACAAGGGAGGGAGAAGATGATCCATGTTGGGAACCCCTTTGGTGCAGGGGAAGAATTTGAGGGGCAATTGGATGTTCTGCAGAAGTCTGGAAAGAATGTGGAGAAACCTTCTGGGAAACAAAGAAGTGCTTTCAGTGAGTTGGTGTAAGATGAATCTTGTGGTTGATAAGGATAAGAGAAGGATCTTATTTCCTGAAAGCTCTTTGGGTGTGAATGCTTTTTCTTTGGCTGGTTCATGTCATTGGAGGATTTCCTCCTGCCTGTACAGTGTTAATGAACAAGAGAGTTGTTAGCTAGGAAGTCAAGCACCTCCTACCCCAAGCCATCTTCCTGGGAAAGACTGAGAAGCACAAGGACCTGCCCTGGTGGGTAGTGTGAGGATTTTTTTTTCTGGGGTTTTCTTACATGGCAGGAGCGTACAAAATGGGTTCTAGTTGGTAGTGGTGTTTGGCCGGGGAGGGGCAAATGTTGCTGATATTATGCCAGGACTACTTCCCTTTTGGGGGAAAAGATGGAAACTCATTTAAGTTTCCCTGCTGAACTCTCCTCTTGGTATTAATGGCAATGGCCTACTCAGGTAGAGGTGATAAGAGGAGGAGGGAGGAGAGACCAATTTTATATTTGAGACCAGAGTGATTTGGGAAGTGGAAAGCCAATCTGCATGGCTTCCTTCTTCAAATCCTCTTGGGGAGCCTCCCTTACAGCCAGATTGGATAGGGAAAGACATTTCCTGGGAGCCTGGGGTAGCAACCAGACACTTAGTCCAATTCCACAGCTGTGGCCAAGCTAGCCCCTCCTCCTAGGCCCGGCCCCAATCACCAATTTTTTGATACTGAGGCATACTTGGCTCAAAATAGCATTGCCTTTTTCTTTCTCATCCTCCCCACCCCTTTTCTAAATTGATGCAGTATCTATTGCGAGATTCCCTCTGGCTTTCTTAGGTCTTTTTAGTGCTTTCCAGGCAGCTCCCTCCCATCACTTATCTGTCTTGGATGCTCTGTTTCTCTCCCTCCCCCAACAAGTCCTCCCACCCCTAAGCCTGTGAGCTCTCTTTGATCTCATTTTATTCCCTCTCATGTTTCCAGTCAGTTGGTGTTGGTGATGTCCTTTCTGGTATCTGAATGCTTTGCATTCAGTCTCATCTGTAAAGTGCATTAAATATGCCGATACAATCCTTTGCTTCTTTCCACCAAGAGTTTTAAATAAAAATGGATTTAACATTGCTTCCTGCAGCCTTTTCCCCAACTTGGTTTGATGTTTTTGTTTACTGCGTAATAGCTAATTTTTAGCTCATGTGAGAAGGTCATACATTTCCAGTAAGAGACTGTCATTATGCTTGTTATGTTGGTTCCAACTATCTACTCTTGAAAATGTTACTAAGATGCATTATTTGTCTTTTTTGTCCCATTCTGTTTCTGGGACTCATACTTAGTCAGCAGCCAGTCAGTAAACATTTATTAAATGCTTACTATGTTCAAGGCACTATCCTAAGCACTGGAGATAGAAAGAAAGACACAAAGGAACCAAATCTTATTTAGACAAAATCTTGTTTCAACAAATGGCATTTATAGTGAAAACTTTTGTGTCACAACAACAACAAAAAATTCTCTGGAAAATGGCTCATTTGTTAATTCAATAAGAAAATTGCAGTATATAAATTTGTATACATTGTTAAAATTTATTGCACTAAAACTTGATGCATGTTTCTAGGTCAATAGATGTACATGATACCAGAAAACCTAATCATACAGTGTTGTATTTGAAAGATGACCAGAAATCATCTAGTTCAATTCTCTGATTTGCAGATAACTCATTTGAGGCCTAGAGAGTTCAGTTGTATCACCCAAAGTCATACAAGTTAGAAAAAACTTGGATTAGGGGTCAGTCTAGAGCTTGTTCTAATATTCCATGATGTTTCTCTCTATTTCTAAGCCAAAGCCAAAGAATACTCAGAGAGTCAACAAGGCATCATAGAAACTAGGACATGGTTGGGGCTATCAAGAAACTTAGATTTTGATCTGTTAGGTTTTTATTTTTTTGGTCAACAAATAGATTTGTATGTGATTTGGTTAAGTCTAACCCTTAACTTAACCCTTCTAAACCTCAGTTTCCTAAATTGTAAGAAGAACAAATTAACTTGGATAACCTTTGAGGTCTCCTTCTAGCTCTTAAAAGATTGGGGGTATTTGGGGAGTTTTGTTTTTTTACTGAAAAATATGGGTTTCCTTTATAGTTTCACTTGTGGTCATTCTAGAGTCCCTGGTGTCATTATGCTGGGAATTAGACCATGATGCTCTTTGTGGATGAATTATTGTCACAAAGACACACCAAGATATTTCTAGGGACCTACCCTGTATGTGGGCTGCAATGAGTGTATATATTAACTTCACTTTTAAAATCGCATTGAAACAGAACTTCAGGCCTAGTCAGATGAGACCTAGAGATCATCTAGTCCAGGCCCCTTATCTCAAAAGTGAGAAAACTGAGATTTGGCAAGATTAAGCGATTTACCCAAGGTAACATGGTTGTGCAGCCAAAACTTGAAGTCAGATATTGTCTCCCAGTAGAATACTCCTTCTTTTACATCATTCTGTGAATACTGATTGCTTGTTAAGGGCAAGTTGTATTTGATATTTCCACATGTAATGTTCTTAAATGACTTAGTAAATGGCTAAAAGCTTCTTCCTGGGCAGTTTTTCTATTTTCTTATGCAGGTTTCAGCAAACCCTAAAAAGGTAACACTATTCATAATTATAATGATGAAAACAGTTTTTACACAGTACTTTAAGGTTTGTAAAGCATTTTATAAATATCTCATTTTGACCTTATGACAACTGAGGGAAGTAAGTGCTATTATTATCCCCATTTTACAGATGAGGAAACTGAGGTAGACAGAGGTTAAGTGACTCCTTAGATCACACAGCAAATAGTCCAAGGCTAGATTTGAATTTCAGTTTTTCTGATTTCAAGCCCATTATTCTATCTAATGTATTTCAGGAAGGCATGTAATATAGATTGTAGTATTATTTTTACAAGGGGAAAAAATTGGATAGTTTAAAACTTTGTATCTTGAACACAGATTGGCTTGTCCAATGTTACATGGCACATTAATGGCCAAACTATAACTCGCACTCTACAGGGACAGTGACCCTCAAGGTCTCTCAAGGACCCTCAGCAAATTCTCTTGGACCTGGGGGAGATTTATTTTTCTGATGCTACTGAGCAAGTTAATTAATGAGAGAAAATACCTACCTCATAAGCAGAGTCCATCAGAGTGCCATCTGAAAATAAAGGCAATTTCAAACCCCAGAAATAACATACTTTTAGGTTCTTGAATATTTTGCTCCTTAATTCAGTTTCTAAAGCCATGGAATCTTTATTCACTGTTTTGCCCTGGATGGAGCATTTTGCCTAGGGAGGTGATTAGTGAGCATTTTGGCTTTCAGTTCTCCAAGTTTGCTATTGTTATTCTTAGCTAATCCTTATGTGTAATACTGCCACCCCACTTTATAGTAGAAGAGAAATATTTTGATAGGAGAGGAGTGACTTTGTCCAGGGCCACAAGAGTTATTAACAGTCTTACCAGTTTCCTGGGGTTTTTGTTTTGTTACTTAGCTTGCTTAAAGAAAGCCCTTTGAGAAATGGCCAGTTAGCTGCTATAGCAGCAAGGTCAGGGGATTCTGGTGAAAATATTGGGTGACCCAAGGAAGTGAAAGGGAAAGAATTTTGTGATGGAATCTTTCCTTCTTCCATGCCATTTTCTCTTTCTCAGATAGTGGGGTTTTGAATGAGGTTTTTTTGTTGTTGGTTTTTTTTTTTTTTTTGGAGAGGTCATAAAATACTATCTTTCCTGACTTTGCTATTGAGAAAAATGACAAAATCAGAGGAAAGATCACTATTAAGACAATTTTGTCTAATCTAAGGAAGATACATGGTAATACTACCTCCCTCCCTCCATTTCCAATCTTTTGCAACTAAACTGGACTTTATAAGTTTTCACTTGGTGGGGACTATGCCATTATGTTTCCCTTCATTTGTTTATCCATATGGCCTACTTCAATCTGAATTTTCTTTTCTTTGCTTTTTTCCTTCATCTCTTTCCCTTCTTTTCTCTGCTTCCTCAATTGGGTACTAGATGATGCAAGGCCAACTGGGCTGTATGTATTAGTACCATCTGCTAGGTATCCAGTTTGTCAGGTCAGAGCCTGGTCTGTGGCCAGTATTTTCATAGTATTGCTCCCTGTGTCCCTGCCCTCTGTGTGTCTGAGTGTAACACTGAACAGGTGCCTTGCCAGTGTGTCTGTTTCTCCTGATGCCACTCCCCTGGCCAGGCCCAGCTTTACAGTCTTGCCAAGAAAAGATTGAATGGGGAGCAATAGGTTGGGGGAAGAGTGCCTGTCCTTTGGGATCTCCCCTCTGTGGTATCATATCATCATGAATGATCTGTCTGTAAGCAGTTCAAACACAATATGACCAAAACAACTTATTATCTGCCCTTTCCCCCTAAACCAATCTGTCCTCTAAACTTCCCTATTTGTTTTCTTATTTAAATTTTTAAAATTTTTTTAAATTTTAGTTTCAAATTCTCCCTGCTTCTACCCTTCTCCCATTTATAGAGAAGGCAAACATATTTCTGTATTACCTATGTTAAAAAAAAAGAAAAGAAAGATGGGAAAAATATGTTTCAATCTGTACTTTATCAGTTCTGTGTCTACATCATCAATCCTTTGGCATTGTGGTTGATCATTGTATTGATCAGTTACTAAGTCTTTCACAGTTGATTATCTTCATAGTGAAAGCCAAGGTCATCCACTGCATCCCAGATCATTGCCAGTCATACTGACTTTTGTCTTGCCACTGAACTTCCATTACTCTGGAAGAGAGAGTGAGGTTGACAACCTACACAACTCCACCTCATTTAAATCTAATTCATGAGCAAGTCAGGACATTACTCTGTGATGTCATTGGTTCTCTTGAAAAATGAAGAATGAATAATGATCTTCACACTATTCACACTGTTACTGTGTAGTTTGTTCTCCTAATTTGACTTTCTTTGCTTTGTATCAATTCATGTCTTCTCAGGTTTTCCTAAAAACACCCCTTCATCATTTCTTATAGGATAATAATATTCCTTGTATTCATATACTATAATTTGTTCAGCCATTCCTCAAGATGGACATTCCCTCATTTCCACTTCTTTACTACCACAAAAAAGAATTGCTATAAATTCCTATTTCTTTTGAGAGTATTGTGTACCTCCAAGTCACCCAAGCTCATATATCAAAGTCATTTTTGATCCTTTCCTCTCTCATTCCCCATATCTCTTCAGTTGCCAAGTCTTGTCAGTTCTTCCCCCCTTGATATTCTTGGAATCTGTCTCCTCTCCTCTTATGTGATATTCTGGGCCAGGTCTTACTCAGACTAGTCCAGTGATTCAGATTTGGAATCAGAACACCCGTAGACTATAAAATATAATTAAAAATCACTTTACTTATAAGAAAGATGAAATTATTTAAAGCAAACTCTTCTCTTCTCAGACCAGCAGAGAAAGAACCTGACTGCTTCTTTTTCCATCTCAAAACTAAGTTAAAGGAGTCCAGTGGTGGATAATATAGTCAAATCATATCATGTATATTTCAGGGAAAGGTTTTGATGTTAGTGCTGAAGGAGTAGAAAAGATAATGCTATAACTTCTTGTTCTGAGGAGGAGAAATAGCGTGTATTGATTATGTTTTCTGCTTAAAGGCTATTTGATAATTTAACAGTGATTTTATCAGATATTTTCCTTTCATTATGAAGAGGTGGGGATAACAGAAGATGATTTGTAGGATAACACTAGCTTCTGGGTTAGATGGGTTAGGGAGAGGAAGCCATGGAAGAAGGAAAAGGACTCAGAGAGCAGAAGTCAAGGGTGGTGAAAATGCCCCACAATTTGCCTAGGAGCACTTTAGTTTTAGTAAGTGAAAGGAGGTTGGGTTTTCCCCATAAATCTAACCTCCCTTTTAGAATAAAGACAAGTTTTTGGTGGGCATTAGTTTATTGAGGGACGTGGAATGCATGAATCCAGGGAAGACCATTCAGAGAGCTTGGAATCTGTGTGAAAGTCATGGTTTACTAGCATTTTTGTTTTTCTTGGATGCTGGGATGGAAGGGTAGAATCCTGAGAGATTTTGTTTCAACCTCTTTTTGTGTGGATTTTATTTTCTGATAGAGGAAGGAACTAAACAGGCAACCAAATTTTTTTTAAAGTCTTTCATAAGAGAGCTCCAAAAACATAGGATACTTAAAAATCAGGTCTGAAGGGTTTGGAGAGGGTAGTATCTCTGCAAACACAGTTGTACTTGCTGTTCCACTGGTGTAGGGGGCCCACACAACCTTTCTTTTCCCCTCTTTTTCCTTCTCTTGTCCACCAATGATACACTAAATATAGGTGATAGACTGCTGGACTCTAGGAACCAGGAGACCTGGATTCATATCCTCTCATGATTCTGCCACTTACTACCTGGTTGACTTTTAGGTTTTAATCAGCTGGTAATTAGACTAGAAAATCTCTAAAATCCCTTATACCTCTAACATAGCTCAATGCAGAGTAGATTTAGGCATTTATTAAACAAGCACTAAGTGCTAGAAATATAAATATAAGTAAAAAGAAAGGCTATGTACCAGCAGCAATACAATGACCCAGGACAGCTCTGAGGGATTTATGGTAAAGAACGCTGCCCACATTCAGAGGAAGGACTGCAGGAGAGGAAACATATAAGAAAAACAACTGCTTGAACGCATGGGTCGGGGTGGACATGATTGAGGGTGTGGACTCGAAACTACCACACCAATGCAACTACCAACAATTTGGAAATAGGTCTTGATCAAGGACACATGACAAAACTAGTGGAAATGTGCATCGGCCATGGGTGGGGGGAGTGCGGGGGGTGAAGGGGAAAGTAGGAGCATGAATCATGTAACCATGTTAAAAATGATTATTAATAAATGTTTAAAAAAAGGCAATGTCTGCCCTTTAGGAGAAGATATCACATTGAAAGGAAATAAAAATTAGGGGTTGGAGGGAGTGGGAAGAAGGAAAATCTGGAAATTCAGGATGAGCTGAGCCTGAATAGTATTGAATTGGCTTGGGTACTTCTCAAATGGAGGTTTCAGAGAGAAAATGGCCAATTGGAGTAAGAAAGAGGACATACAGTTGGATACGTTTCCATCATTAAAATGTGGCTGGAATGAAGGTGGGAAAGTTCAGTCAGGGGGTGGGGATAGGGGGACTAAACTTGGATTATAAATGGAAAGAATTCTGCATCTGAAGTTAGAGGAACTGGGTTAGATTAGATGACCTCTGAATTCTTTACAATCCTATGATTCTGCTACTCTACAGCAGTGATGGCGAACAAATAGAAATGGGGGCCATTATATTGTCTTTAAGGATATCTGTAGGCTGCTGCATTTTGACTTCGAAAACCACATGTTAACATCATCTATATTTTATTATATTTTGTTAAATGTTAACCAATTACATTTTAATCTGGGTCTAGTTATATTCAGGAGTATTGTGACCACATGGGACAACGGACTGTGTGTTGGATGCCTCTAACTCTAGAGTCATGATTGGATTTTATCCCTATGCTTATCTAGAGTGGTGACTGTATGTGCTTCTGGAGGATTTAGCTGCCCTTAAGAGATGCTTTAAAATTAGAAAGAGGTAGGTCAGAAAAGAGAGAGAGAGAGAGAGAGAGAGAGAGAGAGAGAGAGAGAGAGAGA
>NC_058136.1:137628-165233 GCF_016433145.1 Gracilinanus agilis | reverse complement strand
TGCTTTTAAATATTTAAGTTTGGCATTTGGAAGATATTTTTTTTTTTTAACCATTTATTAATATTCATTTTTAACATGGTTACATGATTTATGCTCCTACTTTCCCCTTCACTCCCCCACATCCCCCCCCCCCATGGCTGCTGCACATTTCCACTGGTTTTAACATGTGTCATTGCAGATATTCTTTTTAATACTCTCAAAATGTAACAGGATATAAATCTTTAGGAGTGTTCATTATTTGCCTGTTTCATCCTAGATACTTAATGTTTTCCTTTTAAAAAGGCTACTCTTTGCTTACTGTTATGTAAGCATCCATCAGTTTAGTATTCTTTAAATTTAAAAAAATTTTTAAAACCCTTACCTTCCGTCTTGGAACCAATACACAGAATTGGTTCCAATGAGGAAGAGCGGTAAGGGCTAGGCAACGGGGGTCAACTGACTTGCCCAGGGCCACACAGCTAGGAAATGTCTGAGGCCAGATTTGAACCTAGGACCTCTCATCTTTAGGCCTGGCTCTCAATCCACTGAGCCACCCAGCTGCCCCCTATCAGTTTAGTATTGATTCAGTTTCATACTTTGGTTGTAGACCAAACAGACTGTAAATCAACCAATTAATAACCAAAGAATTCCTCTTTGTAATCATCTTATATTTGCTTCATGGATTGTGATAGTTTATGGTCTCTTACTTATTTTTATCATATATTTTATTCTGGATTTCTTCAGCTTTAAATCAAGATAGCATTTTTGAAATGCTTAGCTTTGCAAGTTTCAACTGTGTTATCTCCCTGGTTAAAATATGAGTTCACTGAGAGGAGGGACTGTCTCACTTTTCTGTTTGTATCCTCTGTGCTTAACATAATGCCTGGCACATGAGAAGCACTTATAAGTCCTTTTTACTTCTTCATCTATTTATTCTTTTTCTTAGCATAACTTCAGATTGCTCTCCAGAATGACTGGATTGTTTTATGGTTCCACTAGTATTAGTTTAGATATGAGTATGCCTGTTATTCCTGCATTGAAGAATATGTTTAGACCAGTGATGGGCAAACTTTTTAAAGAGGGGTCCAAAGGAAAGGAAATGCTCCTCTGTCAGTCTGTTTCTAAGGCAACTCTTTCGAAGTTTAATTGTATTGTATCCTACTCATTGTATTCACCAGATTAGGAATAATGTCCCTAGCTGGATAGAACATTTCAGGGGGCCACAGTTTGCCCATCACTGGTTTAGACAGTCAAAAAACATTTATCCAGTACCTACTATGTGCCAAACACTGTGCTAAGTGATAGGGATACAAAGAAAGGGAAAAAGTAGGCCTTGCCTTTTAGGGAGCTCCCAATCTAATGAGGAAGATAACATGAGACAGCGATGTATAACCAGGCTATTCTGGATATTGGGAAATAATCAACAGAAGGAAGACATAAAATTAAAGGAGACAATGAAAGTCTTCCTTTTTACAATTATAAGGGTAGAATTTTAAGGGCAGAAAGCCTCTTAGTCACTTCTCTCGTTTTACACATAAGGAAATTGTCCATAAGGGTTAACAGGCCAATGCAGTTTGAATGGTTTTTCAGTTTATATGCCTGAATTTGTTTTGATCCATTCATATTGCCATATAGGGTCCCCTCAGCTGTAGTCATTCCTTTTTCTCAGATCTCTAATCTCATTCTGTTTTAATTTACTTATTGCTACTTGCCAGAGTAAAAAAATGTAACTTTTCTTCTTTTAAAAATAGATTTTTGATAGCTCTTATTTTTATATTGCCTAGATTTCTCCCTCCCAGAGAGAGCCATCCCTCAAAAAATGTTTTTTTTTTGAAAAAGAAGGAAATTAATAATTAGCCAAACCACTCAATTCACTGAAAAAAATATCTGAGATTATATGTTCTTTATACCCTTTCCTAGTCCTTTCCATTGCTGATTTCTAGCCCCTTTATTTTGGTTTTCCTCCAGATTCATGACCTCATACCTGATCCAAAAGGTGGGCCCATCTACATCTTCCAGTTTCATATAGGACATTTTATTATGAAGTAATGATAACCTTAATTATTGTGTCCAGTCTTTCTCACTTCATCAACCAACTCTAAAGTTTAAGATATTCTTGTTTTATTTTTGATTGCTTTTGTGATTGCACTGAAATATATCTACTTAGAGAATCACAGCATTTGGGGGGTTAGAAGGGACCTTCATGATCATCTAATTAACTTATACCTGAAAAGGATTTCCTTTTATATCAAACCTCATATCTAACTTGAGGGGAGAGGTCATTGTTTCCTTTCACTGATGACATATATGTAGGCTATAATCCTCAGGCAATATTCTTCTTTTAATATAATATTTTATTTTTCTTAATTACTTGAAAAAACAATTTTTAACATTTATTTTCTACAATTATTAGTTTCATTTTCTCTCCCTCCTCTCCCCTTCACTTTTTGTCCTTCCCTCCCCCCTCTCTAAGATACTATGCAATTTGATCTAGGTTATACTTGTGCAATAGTCTTATATAGTATTCTTTATAAAAATTTCTGCCCAGACCAAAAATGACTAGTCTGCTTATTTTCATTGGTTGCCCCATTACATTTGATGGTACATGCTTAATATATTCCATGATTGTTCTTTTTTCTGTTTTTTTTCCCCCCCAAAACAATGGCCCATACTCATTAATTCATAATTCTATTCCTTTGGCAGGTCTGGATAAACATTGTCACCTAACTGAACCTCTTGGCATGAGAATAGCAGAGTTTCCTTTGAATCCCATGTTTGCAAAGATGTTGCTAGAGTCAGGTAGGAATAAACAAATAGCTATCATTGATTTTAGTTTATAATATAAATTTTTCTACTACCAAAAATGATGTAGACTTGAGAATTAATAAATTCCAAAATTGCGACATAGAATATCAGGTAAGAAATCACATTCATATTACTAAGCGGTACGGAACCTAAATTTGAGTGATTTGGGGAATATTTATTCTAGTCCTAATCTTGGAAATTACATAAACCTCTGCATTAGTAAGATGAAAGAACATTTAGTCTCTTCACAAATTTTTAAATTTTATGGGCAAAAATTAACAGGTAAAAAAAATTAATGCTAACATTTCTTTCTTTCTTTCTTTTTTTTAAACCCTTAACTTCTGTTTATTGGCTCCTAGGCAGAAGAGTGGTAAGTGTAGGCAATGGGGGTCAAGTGACTTGCCTAGGGTCACACAGCTGGGAAGTGTCTGAGGCCGGATTTGAACTTAGGACCTCCCCTCTCTAGGCCTGACTCTCAATCCACTGAGCTACCCAGCTACCCCAATGCTAACATTTTTAATCAATAGCCAGTAAACATTTATTAAGCACCTACTATGTGCCTAACACTTTTCTAAGGGCTAGAGATACAAATACAAAAAAAAGAAAGATAGTCTTTGTGTTCAAGTCTAATAGGGGAAAAAATACACAAAAGGAAGCTGAAAAGAGGCAGGGAAGAATGTAACTATTGGCATAATTTGATGTTCATGGAGTTAAAACCAAGCAGAGCAGCTGATGGAAAATGAAGAGTTAGTTGAAAAGTTCTGAACCTTCTGTAAAGGCAAACTTTGGAAGGAATTTTTCTGACATAAACTATTTTTTCTTTTACCTGATAGAGGAGGGCATATCTTATTAACAACATGTAATACTAATATATTTTGAGAGGTGTTTGGATGGTAAAGGGAAGACAGATGTGTGTGTGTGTCTGTGTGTCTGTCTGTCAGGAGCTCTCTCTATATATAACACTATTCCTGGGATAAAGAAGGAAGTTCTCTGTAAAAGATGGTTTATCGGAGAATGAGCAAGCAATGGTAGTTTGAGAGGAGTCTTTACTTGTGGGTAATGTTGGTGGGACCCCAGGCTGGATAAGCCCAAATCCTCTTTAGGCAACCTCCCCTTCCGCCCCCCATAAAAGCGGCACAGCAGGGGGTATTGAGAGATGGAGTCTGGCTTGAGCTACTAACCTCTTAGACCCCTTGTTTCCTCTGTGTCCCCCTGAATAAAATCTCCTTTATCTGACTGCGAATCAAATTTATTGTAGTAATGATTAAGGTACCAGAAGGTGAGGAGAGGGTAGAGGTATTGAGGAGTCCCTAATTTCTAATCTCACAAGTTCTTTCTCCCTGGCTGGCCAAAAATGACTGAAACCAGAAATTCCCTTTCCCTTTCCTTATTTCTTATCCTATCTAAAACCTATACTACTGGAAATATAACAGGGCCTGTGATGTAAGGCAGGTAACGGTTAAGAGTCTTCGGGGTCTGGGTTAGAGTCCACTGACCCCTCAGGAATAGAGATTTGAATCTCTTTCAGGTTGATGGTTGAAGCTGATAGGAAACACCAGGCTTTGGGGTATAGATGTCCAAAGAAAACTCTTTGGGCTGACTCTCAATGGGTCACCGGGTGGGTAACATAAGTCCTCTCACCCTGAGATCCCCAATCCAAAACCCCCTCAGTTCAGGTTCTTCCTTCCCAAGATGCCTTGCTGCCACTCAACTGATGGTCCGTGTCACCCAAGCCAGCTTCTCAACATTCTGAGCTCCACTTAACTCACTCTGCTCTTACAAACACATAATTCCATAACGTCTGTAAGGATGGGATTTGTGCAAGGGGGATGGGACAAAAGGAGCCAGAGAAGGAGTTGCTGACATTTGAGACTAGAGAGGATTCTGGGAATTTCTCTGAGGAAGAGGAGAGAGGAGAGGGCTTCAGGCAGAGGACTGGGAAGAGGGAGGAGGTGGACAACTCATCTTGGATCCAGTCCTGAGGGCTTCCTGAGGATCTTTCTTTGGAAATTGAAACCCTGATTCCTTGATCAAAGCCATTCCATCGCATCTCACCCATCAAGACTTCAACCATCCAGTTAGCTAAGTTTTTGGACTCCATTTTGGGAGCGATCTCTTAGTTTCCTTCTCCCATTGCCCAGCTTTGCTGAGAGACCCTTTTCAGTCAAACCTTACAATTATAGAAAAGGATAGAAATAGAGAAACAGAAGGAGAAGGAGTGAGGGGAGAAGCTTAGGTGATGGAACCACTAGGGGTCCCACCCAAGTGATGGACTCCATAGCAATAGTGAAGAGGGCACCCCAAAATTCCTCTGCCCTTCACTCCTTTCCTCAATCCCTGAATTGCGAATAATAAAAACCATTCATCAGTTAGATAGCATTCCAGAGTGCCTGAGAGACAACAAGGGAGAGGGGAATCACAGCTTGGTCTGGCTGCCTCCATTTTGAAGCCAGAACACCTGCTGTGAAATTAACTGATCAGGGGGAGGTTTGTGTGAACCCCGACCTTATTCAGAATCGGATTGGGGTACCACATACCTCCGCTTATAGGGAAGCCTCGCCCCTAACTCCTGTGGGGTGGCATGACCATCCAGGTCATGCAGTTTCAGGGTGACACCCACCCTTACAATCTCCCAGTGTATATTCGGCCCCAGGGGAGAGCTGGAAGAGACTCACCACATAGACTTTCTCTCTCTCCCTTTCTATCAAACATCGGTTACTGGCTCTTTTTTATTGTTATTCATCCCAATTCTCAAATCCTGAAGACATAACACTGAGTATGGGGAGAAGTTAGTTGGGCATATTTGGAGTCTTTTGATAGCTGGAACACCCTTTCTGTTAACCTATCATGGCTTGAACCATGCCAGCCATTTATCATTCCAGAAGCAAATGCCATAGGTTTGAGAAACTAATGAAAATGGAGAAGGGACCTCATTGATAAAACATTATTTTTTCTCCCTTTCAATGTTCCTCTCAACTTTTGTTCTGTTTTCCATAGCCTTTGCTCCAGGATACAGCAGTTTCCCAGATAGTAGGGGCGAATTTCTGGTCTTGTGAATTGTCTGTGACTGGCATTCGGAGTTTTGTAGAACTTGGCTAGGTAGGGGAGAGAACATTGGACTTTTAGCTGATATGCTTTGGTTTGAGTCCCAGGTCAGCCACCTATTCATGCTGTGACTTTGGGCAAGTCATTTCGATTCTTCTAGGCCCCAGTTTCCTCACTTGTGATATGAATAGTGTTATATTCAAGCTCTGAGAGTTGGTTTGTCTCACCTTGATTGACAGGGGAAGACCTCAGAATGTTCGCAGAGGCTATTAGGAGAGGGGAAAGTCGGTTGGCCTGAGGATAAAATAGCCCTCACAGCCATCTGGGGAAGGTCTTGGATCTTGGAGCTTGGACCTGAGCTTGGATCTTTAATCTTTGAACATTCCTCTGAATCTCCCTAGATATTTAGGCATTTGATCATCATTAACTACTTAGGTATCTGGGCCCAGGAGGAGGGAAGGAGAAGAAGCAGAGGGAGGTGAAGGGTAGATACTTCCTAGAGGCTGTGTAGGCTGACATCACAAACTGAGAACAGGGAAGCTGAGATAAATCACAATATCTGTACCAACTGAGCAGTTTGCCCTCCCTGGTTTGGCAGTGGCCAAAGCTGAACCAGAGGAATGTGAAACCACTAGCTCCAGCTTACTGAAACAATAGCCCACAGTTCTGAGGTATTATTGATCATAGCTATTAGTGACAGGGTCTCCTATCCCCAATCCGTTCCTGATTATTCCTTTCCCTATTTAACATCAATAGATAAAGATTTATTTAAGTACCTTCCTGAGTGGTCATTATATCACAGCCCTTGGGGAGGGAGCAATGCAGTCAGATGAAAATGTTATCCAAGGTCCAATATTAATAATCCAACCCCAGGTGGGACTTGAAAGCGTTACCCATCTACCTGACCATTAAGGGTCCTGCCTGGCCACTGTTATAAAGAATAGGGCAATTATAACATCCAGCTGGGTGGTAGGGCTTGGTGTTTCCCCTGCACTATCAGTCTAGGGAATACAGAGGCACAGCATCCCAACCAATATCCCCTAGAAGCAGTAGTATCTTAAGAGCCCTATCTACTACAACTACTATTAATATAGACAACTATTTATTTACTTAATTTTTTTATAACAATAGCTTTGACTGAGTAATCTCTAAAGTCACTTCCAACATTCAGTATTTTTTGATTTTTGAGTAAATTTCTACCTGGAGTGTAGACATTTCAAAACAGAAACTAGTGGTAAAGGAGCACGGGAACAATAAAAGTGGCACAATCTATGTGTTTCCTTGCCTCTCTTCTTCCTCCTAGTACTATAGCTCAGGCCATGAGGTATCCCTGCTGGTGGCAGGGAGAGTGGGAGCTGGAGGGCCAGCACCAGGTAAAGGTGAATAACTATAACCTGGACTTCTCCTACTTAATAGACCAGCTGCTTTCTTTTCAGAGTCTCCATGTTGTGTTATAATGAATACTGATAAATTTCTTAATGCCTACCTTACACAAATAATGCATGAAGCCTTGTAAGCCTTTTTGTGTCATACTTTGAGTAAACAGCAATTTGTAACTTAATGAAGTAATAGTATGGTACCTAGAATACTTGGCTAAGTATTCTTTGCCATAAGTCATGTCTGCTACTTGTTTTACAGGAAATTTTGGATGTTCTCAGGAGATTTTGAGCATTGCAGCCATGATGCAGATTCAGAATGTTTTTGTAATTCCACCAAATCAGAAAACTCAGGCTGTAAGTCCAATGATTTTACATGAATTCTGAATGCATTTCAGCCAATTGTTCAGTTGATTGATATCATTATTGTTTCACTATCACAACCTTTGAGCCTTAAAATAACCTTCTCATTTCTATCCATCACTGCATATGTCCACTCTTATTGCCAAACTCTGTCACTACTTCCTTCACAATTTCTTTTGGATATAGTGCTTTCTGCTTGTATTGTCACCGATGTTTATCATCTGTCACCTGTTCTTTTTAAACTTTCTTATTCAACTCCTCTACTGAGTATACATCACTTTTGACATTGTTGTCTTATCTAGAAATTACTTTGACCATAGCATAGATACTTCTTGCCTCAGGATCATGCGTCTGCATGACTTGGGCAAGTCTTTTCAGAGCCTCAGGTTCCTCATCTGTAAAATGGAGATAATGATTCTTGCCCTACCTACCTCATGAGGTCATTGGGAGAAAAGAGACTTCCAAATCTTAACAGTGTCATATAAATGTTAGCTATTATCCCATCATCACCTCCTAAACCTTAGCTTGATTAGTCCATTTATTTGGCCTACAGTGTCTCCTCCTGGAGGGCAGGGACATTGTAAAAAACAGAATCTAGTATAGTACCATATGCAACGAAGTCTTAACTCAGTGCTTTCTTATAAAAAAGATAATTGGATAAAGTAGAATGCTGAGCAAATTTGTAGGAGAGGATTGAAGAAAATAGGTAAAGTGATCTAAGGAGAGAGATAATCCAAGGTATTTTGGTTTAAAAAAACAAACCAATGGATAGCCATAGTATGATTGCAAAGAATTAAGCATGGTCAAAACTTTAGGCCAGGATAATTTGTAGCAACATTTAAAAACAACTAAAGAGGGTGGAAATTCAATGTTATATGGGATTAGATGGCAGGGAGAATTTTTGATAGTCTGTGTGTACATGGTAATTGGATTTATGGGAACAAGTGACATTGCCTAGGGTCTTGTATATGGAGAAAGAAATAAGAAAACGAGGATGGAACTCTAGGAGGAAGGGAGAAGGTTTAATGTTGCTTATCTAAAAGAGAAAGCATAGACAACAAACAGTAGATTAGTAATAACTACCTAATAGTTAATAACACATGAAGATTTAAAATATTTTTCTTCTTTCAGATGAGGGAACACCGAAAATTTGCTGTGGAGGAGGGTGACCATCTCACTATGCTTAATGTGTATGAAGCTTTTATCAAAGTAAGCTAGTGAAAATATTTAACATATTGTTTTTCCTTAGGTGACCATAATTCCCTGAAGATGAAATTTATGAAAATAATGATGAAGCTACCAGCTCTTTTTCTTATTTGTTTTCTCAGGAATACGACCATAATCTCTGGTTATTGGCCTCTTTGGTTCAGTTATTAATTATAATATTGTTGGATAGAACATTAGTTCTTATGAATGAAACATGAATGAGTTTTAGTAGACTTAACTGCTCAGCACTTTGCAGAATTCTCAGTCTTCTTAATCTGGTCTTGCCACTAGCCTAGTGAAATGGCTCTCAATACCCATTTCTGAATTAAGACTTTTAGTTACGTTTTGTTTTGAATGAGGATCTAGAGGAGCCAGTTGTATTTTAATACTGAATCTTTCAAGTTTGATATAGTGAGACTATCTGAGAAATTTTCACACATCAGCTGTTTCTATTAAAACTTAACAGAATTCGCAAAACTTTAACAAGCATGAAGATTGTGCTGGTACAAGGATCCATGAGTACACATACGTCTTGTCAGTTGTGAATTACATTTAGTGTTATGTGCTATAAATGTGACTGAGTTCAAGTTAATATCTATAGCTTCCTGCCAAGTGGCATGTAACTACAAGTGTGGCACATTTTACTCAGTATGTTACTTAATAATATGTTGAGAAATTCTACACAAACTAAATTTTCATAAGTTAAATCACCTCTTTATTAATTTAAAGTGTAATTTTAGAGTTGCATCCTAGGGCAGAATTTTAAAATTGCACAAAAATATTAAAGTGCTTGTTTAAAGGGGAAATGATAATTTTTGTATGAAATAATAACTAAATTCACTGTAGTTTGATTACTGTTCCCATAAAACTGGCAAGATAAAGAGGCGAGGGAGCAAATGTAGTTGGAAGTCCCAACTGGATTAATCATAAAGAATTGATGATAATAAGGTTGATGGTTTATAATGAAAAAGAATTTGATTCATCTTTCTAATCATCTTGGACACAAAGGTTAAACTAACATTAAAAATAATTCTGCTTTTTGTCACTCAGTGGTCATTGAAGTGAGGGTAGCCCTAGTCTGATAGGGTGAAGAGAAAACCAGATTTTGAGCATAATAATTAACATCTAATTTGGAAAGTAGTATCAGAAAATCACTAGTCTCAAAATGAGGTCCTAAGATCTCTAGTACTTTGAATAGGGGGCACTTAGGTGGCATAGTGGGTACAGTGCTGGGCCTGGAGTCAGGAAGACTTGCCTTTCTAAGCTCAAATCTGGCCTGGGATATTTCCTATATTTGTGACTCCAAGCATGTCACTTAACCCTATTTGCCTCTGTAAAATGAGCACGAGAAGGAAGAGGCAAACCACTCCAGTATCTTTGCCAAAAAAACATAGTTTGGACATGACTGAAACAACTTAACAGCACATTAAATAAGCAAACATGGGAAGAGAAAATAGCTTCCTTTTTGTATATATTCCAGATGAGAAATTGTGCTGCCTGTTTGTAACAATTTCTTTTTCTGCAACTTCTCTTCCACCTTCTCCTCTTGCTCCTTTTCTTCCTCCTCTCTTATCCATTCCCCTTTCTCTCTTGTCCTCTCCCTTTTCTTTCTGTCTCTCCTTTCTTTTTCCTTTCTTTTTTACTCTCTTCTACTGTTTTTTCTCCTCTCCCTCCCTTTCTCCTCTCTTTGTTCCCTATCCCTTTTTTTTTGTCTTGCAGCACAGTAGGAATTCACAGTGGTGTCAAGAGCATTTCCTTAACTATAAGGGGCTTATGAGGGCTGCAACTGTAAGGGAGCAATTGAAAAAGCTGCTCGTCAAGTTTAAAATACCGAAGAAATCTAGTGAAGGTAAGCAGGGAGTAGGAAGGGAGCAAGAGAGGCTTTGTTCAGAACTTGGCCTCCTCTGTCCCATTGTTTTGTCTTGGAATTTTCTTTGTAAATAATAGTGATGCTATGTGTTTTAAGTTGGTGCTTTAAGTTTTCTAAAATGTTTTCACATTTTTGAACCTCACAACTTGTGCAAGTGTATAGACACTACAGCCTTCTCTCTTCCATAATGAAGAAAGTCAAGTTTAAGAGGTTACGTGACTTGCCAAGGTCACAGTTATTAATGTCAGAGGGCTTTTCCTTTTCTTATCCACTGACTCCTCTATCAGTGCAAATTTTTCCAAAGAGCAACATGCAGTCCATATAACTGCAATTTTAGATTACAAGCTGTGTGGCTTCAAGTTTGATTATGCTGAAGCTTTTGTATATCAAATTATATTTTCCCATGGTG
Organism: Gracilinanus agilis; assembly: GCF_016433145.1. NCBI lineage: Eukaryota > Metazoa > Chordata > Mammalia > Didelphimorphia > Didelphidae > Gracilinanus > Gracilinanus agilis. Next base: position 154,180 of record NC_058136.1, on the reverse strand, counting down.
ATTTACTATGATTTCAAAGATTTCAAAGAAAAATTGATGGCTAGCAAAAATTACAGTTAACTTCCACTAACATTCACTTCAGAGAATAATTGGTATGAATTTCATTTTTTTCAAATGACCTCTACGTAAAGAGGAGGTTTAAAGGGCACTTTAGAAAATCTTTATATGTTCATGAAAAACACTTATCATTCATCCAGCAAAGTAAAGAATGCTAAATACAGAACAATTTTATTTAAAAAATTTTTTTTCAAAGAACTTAATTTTCAGTTTGCTTCAGAATTTATCCAAATGTGCATTAGTCTGATGTCTCATAGTGACTGCTTGTGTGGATAAATAATTTGAGATTTTAAATAATCTCAGTAAGATTCTTCAAAGATCATTCTTTAGGTTTGCACTTTGTTCTGGGAGCAAGGCAAGGATTAGAAGAAAAAATGAATACATGGACTTCAACAGTGTATAGTAAGTGGGTTAACTGATAAAAAGTAAAATCAAGCAAGCAGGAGAATATAAAGTGAAGTTGACTACTAATGTGCAACAAGTCATATTTTTTGTGCATAAACTAAAGTTCAATTGTAGTCTAAAAATACATGAAAATTGTCCCTTGTGTTGAAAATGACCTTTGAGATCCTGATTATATTTTATATTATTAGATTGCTAGATTCAAGTATTTACAATTAAAAAAAAGGATGTTAGGGTAATTTTCCAGTACTTTCATTTGTATAAAATATTAAATTTTACCTAGGTTCGCTGGTGAGGACTGAACATTGCACTAGTTCTGATCAGTATTTGTAATGTGTATACTTTTAAAAATGCTTTTGGTAGCCTTTGTAGTGATTGCATAATCCATGTTCAAGGTAAGATTGTTAGACCTTGACATTGGAAAACCTTAGATATTTGTTTCTAAAAGGTTTATTACTTTTCTGAATAGAGAATAAGAAAAATTAACTTTTGTCTTTAAAATTGTTTGAATGTATGCCAGTTTTTAAGGACTGATTCTTCTGCCTGTCTTTTAATGGAGATGATTCTACTTTGATAGTCACCATTTTATGTTAATAATGGATAAACTTCATGTGGGATCAGTGTGGAATGTCTGGTAGTTTCACTCTGGTCTTTTCACTTTTACATACAGATTGTAATCATTGCTGTAAATCTCATATAGCATTTTAAATTTTGCAGGCTGCAATAGTATAAAATAAACATACTTTTTAGGATTAGGAAATCAAAGAAGAGAGTAAAACTAATTATTTTCAAGTAATGTTATTTTCTATAAATTTAGATCTCAGAAAATAAAAACCTGTTTAAAAGAAAACTTCAAAAACTAAGGGCTTTGCATGAGAGAGGGAAACTATTACTATCAGGCACCAGAGATGTAATTGAATGGTTGAGTTTGAGAAATTATCTTGTAAAATTTTAATAAAATTAGTTATTTATAGAAAATTTTTTAGTTAACTGTTTACATGAGCTGAACTCTGGTGGCTACATTTGGTTTTTTAAAAATTTGAGAGCTACAAAAAAATTTCCTTTACGGAATTTTTTAGTAGCAACTTGAAGCCATTTTGAAAACCAAAGTTCTACCTTCCCACTTGTGATGAATATATTATTAGACTTTCAGCTAACAAAGTCACTGTGATTCTGAAATCTCTTCTGTTTGTGGAGGTAGGAAGCTAGAGAGGCTGATGAGCAGTATGAGACTAGGTCAGAAGATGACTAAAGGAAACTACAAGGCATGCTGGACCTAAATCTTTCTGTAAATTTACTCTTGACTGAATGTATATAGATTCTGCCTTCCAAATAGTCAGAGCTGTCAAAAAATTAAGAAATACCAGATAGTTTATCAGCAGCTGGTACAGGAAAACTAATAAAGTATGTTGCAATTCATTGATAGTAGTGTCCCTTAGGAGAATGTGATTCAGCTGATTACATTGGGCTATTTAAGTTAAAAATCATTTTGAGATGGTAGACTGATGAAGATGGTTTGGGATTCCCAACAGAAACAGCAGGAACATATAATGTGGAACATATAACTGGAGTAAGGCAGTTTACAGATTGAATTTTTGAGAATATATTGAGAAGCAGTTGTATTTTCTTATTAATTTATGTACAATATTCTATAATATTTCATTGTGACTTATTTTATGACTGAAATGTATACAAAATAATGTTTCTCTCTTGGTTTTATGTTGCATTTGTACTGTTATCAGATTTTTGTTTATTTAACCCTGTAAAATGTAATATATGATCAAAATGCCTCTAAGCCTCTTAACTTATACATTAGTTAAACAAAGTACAGGTTTCTGATGTATGATTATTGCATAGACTGTATTTTTTTAAACTGTCTTTAGGTGACCCAGATCCTGTTCTAAAGTGTATTGTTTCTGGATTCTTTGCTAATGCTGCTAAGTTTCATTCCACTGGAGCGTATAGGTAACTAATATTTTATGACATTATCAATGAATAAAGGAATATTGAAAATAACAGCACTATATTTACTCAGAAAGTTGATAAAGATAAACACAGAAAGTAGGCATTTAATGCCAGATATTTATAAAAAGGTTGTGCACATTCTGCTTTTTTCCTTTAATTTTTCTACATTGTTTAGTCTTTGAGGGATAAAAGGAAAGAGAAAAGTTGGAAAAAATGAGAGGTGGGAAGAAATATTTTCTTTGTGTATATTTGAAATTTGTTCTCTTTTCATTATTGAAGTATGAAGCATGTCTATAAGAAAATCCGGCTATAACTTTTTTTTTTTAAATCCTTAACTTCTGTGTATTGGCTCCTAGGTGGAAGAGTGGTAAGGGTGGGCAATGGGGGTCAAGTGACTTGCCCAGGGTCACACAGCTGGGAAGTGTCTGAAGCCGGATTGGCTATAACTTTTAAAGGTTAATTGGACTTAATTTATTTTTAATTTCTAAGGACTATCCGTGATGATCATGAATTACACATACATCCCACATCAGTACTCTACGCAGAAAAACCACCTCGATGGTAAGTTCCCTTTAGTTGATAGTACTTATAGAATCTCTCTGGAGAAGAGCAGAAGTACCTGCTGTCAGCTAACAGACTTTTCAAGGAGTTTAATATGTCTCTCTGTTTTTCTTTCTTCCTTAACTATTGCAGAGGTTTCAATATCCATGTAGATATTACTTTCAGTGTAATCATTAAAATTTGGTTTGACAAAAATTGTAATGGTTAAAAAAAAGAATTGTAGTCACTATATATAAATTTAACTTCTTAAGTCAAAATATTGTTAGTAGCTCTTAATAATTTAATTTAGTATAAATATAGTAAAAGGAGGGAAAATGTATGAGGAAAGTAGAGAATATTTCCTAGCCTACCACCTAGAGCTCCTATCTGAAGAAATTCAGCTTGCTCCCCAAAAAAGTTCTGATCTCCATGTGGAAGTCCCATGGCCTCTTCAACAAAGGTCTCCCCAGCATAAGCCTCTTCCTTTAGCTTGAGTCACAACGCCGAATCTATGCAGTTCAGAATGCTTCTTTAGCTCAACTCACCAATGCTAAATGTATCTTCTTAACGCAGAAAAAGCCTCCTCTTTAGCTGAATTCCTCCTAAAATGCTTCTCAGGAGTCCTTGGGCTGGCTTTTTTATAAGCAGTTTCTCCATGTCACTTCCTATTTTCTCTCCCATTTCACAGGAACCAATCACAGCCTCCCAATTTGCCTGGCACTATCTAAGGGGTAGTGCTTATGGTCTTTTAGGGCATAAACTTTCTTTGTTAGTGACTTACTAAGTGTTAAGTAGGAGTACTTTAAGTTCTTGATTAATGAGCTTAAAATAGACAAAGGGAATAAAAGTTCCCTTTCATACTCATGCCCTATGGACCTTCTCCATAACTCTGCACTAGCCATATGTAACAGGAATGTTTGGTCAAGAGGTAGAGGGGGAGTGAAGCACTGGAAGAGGAGAAATGACAGGAGTTATGGTCAAAGAGGGAAATGTCAGTTTCTAATTAGTGAAGTGGATTCCATAACTCCTGTTGTTTCACCTCTCCTGGTGCTTCACCCTCCTCTACCTCTTTAGCCCTTTCTAAGATCTTCATTTCTTCTACCTCTCTATATTTTCTTAGTTCATTACTCTTGCCGTGACTTCACTTTCCTCCCTCTCCAACCTCAACCTAAGAGGTAGCCACTTCTACCTTGCACTGTCCTTGGCTTTTGAATCCCATGCCCCCTTGTCTTATTGCCATTCTTTGCCAAACTTCAGCCAAAGTTTACTACTTCAATAGCTTCTTGCTCACCTATTTCTGAGTTACTCAATGAAGATAGAGGAAGACTTATAACTGCTGATTGGGTACATTACAAATTCAAAGTATCAAACCTTAGCTGTTCTTGACTGGAGCAAGGAAGCCCTTTTATTCCTCTCTTCTTTGATTCCTTATCCACCTGCCCCAAAAGCTATTCTAAAACTTCTTTTCTTTTCCCAAGTTCCTAACACCACCTCCTTCTGTTTTCTTTCATTTGAGATTGGTGCTTCTCACTTTATTGGAAAAAAATCAACCATTCACCTTATCATATTCTCTTTATCTTGGAACACTTTGTCATTATCTTATATTTTCTTCTCCTTTCTTCTAGTCTCTGACAAGTAAGTGACCCTTCTCTTTGTTAAGACCAACCCCTCTCCATGTACTCTTTATTCCATCCCCTCCTACCTTCTCCAGAAGATCCCTGGAGCAGATTATTCTTGCTCTTGAATCTTTAATCTCTCACTATCAACTGGTTCTTTCCCTGCTACTTTAAAAAATTTCCAATTCTCCTCTATCCTTAAAAAAACCTTACTAGATATTACCATCTCTTCCAGCTATCATTCTATAAATTTCCTCCTTTTCTCAGCCAAAGTCTTTGAAAGTCTTCTACACTTGTTGCCTCTACTTCTGTCCCTCATTTCTCAATTCTTTTGTAGTCTGGTTCTAACTTCATCACTCAAAAGAAATGCTTGAGTGTTACTCATGTTCTCATCATTGCCAAATCTGGTGGTCTTTTCTCAATCCTAATTTAATCTGTGTCCTTCTTGACCTACTTATTGATGTCAGTCAGTTTCTTAAGTGCTTATTCTAGGCTAGACACCCTGACAAGTTTTGAAGATATTAAAAAAAAAATCTGTCTCTGCTGTCAAGGAACTTGCATTTTATGGGGAGACAACATGCAACAACCTCTTTTATACCTGGTATATATAGTAAATTAATGTAATAAAGTAAGATACATTGTATATATGGTGTTATAGGAAAATTATAGAATAGGATTTATTATAGTTAGTGCAAAAGCAGACCAGGTAAAAGCTGGTTGGAGCTGAACATTCCAAACCTGGAATTGTTGGCAGATGCTTGTCCACAGTGACTGATAAGGCTGACAGTTTGCCTTTGGGAGTGAGTTGTGGAGTTGGAGGCTTTGGCAACTGACCAGCAAAGCCTGTGGATTTATACTGGGATCTTGGACAGTGGAGCTAACTTTGGATTTACTGAGAGACCTCCAAGCAAGACCAAGGAGTTACTAGGTTGAGTTAGGTGTTTTTCTGGATGGGTGGACAACCACAGAAAACCCTATTCTCCCTAGTTCCTAGTGGATTTACTTTGCTGATTACTTGGAGTTTCCTGAGACCTGATCCAATCTTGAACCACCCCATGGACTGCCCTGTGATATTCCCATTAACCCTTGCCTTAACTGCCCTGCCTAAGCTGGCTGCTTATATAGTGTTAGAGAAGCCATTTTCCCTATCCAACATTCCCTGGCAGTTACCCATAGACTAAGGTGACAGTTGATCCTCTTACCTCCCTTTCCTGCCCTAGTTAACTATTAAAATTCTTCCCAGACTACAAGAACTCACTGTTAAGTTAAACTGTTTCCCTGGTTGTGTTTGGTTTCTGTTACTTGTTATTTCCCCAGCAAAGTGTGATAGTGTGTTACCTTTCCCAAGTCAGTTGAGGGGCTAGTACTAGTGTTTCCCCTTCTAATCCCCTACCTATTCCCTTATTACCCAGTTACTTATTTCAGTGGTAAACTAATATAATCTTAGAGGAAAGCCACTGGTAGTGGCATGTTGGTGATTGGGAGATGAGGAGGACCTAGAAAGGCAGTATTTAAGCTATTTTGAAGCAGGAAAAAAGTGAGCAGAGGTGAGGAGGGGGAACATTCTAGGTGTAAGAGTCAGGCAGTAAATGAAAAGACATAGTCAGGAAACTGTGTGCCATATATAAGGAACAGTAACAATAAGGCCAACTTTATTGGATGATAGAATATGGTATATAGAGGACTCTAAAGTGTAAAAAAGATTAGAAAAGTAGGAAAGGGACTTTAAATGTCTTTAGGGACTTTATTTTAGGCTGAATAGTACTTTATATTTGATCATGGAGGTAAATGAAGTTCTTTTGACACTGATCTCTCCTTGTGAATATTCTATCTTCTCTAGATCTTTTTGATACTCTTCTCTCTTGGTTCTTGCCTCCTATTTTTATGTTCTCTCCTTTTTAGTTTCATTTGCTTTCTCATCACATCCACCTCCCTGTGGATGTTACCCAAAGTTCTGTCCTGGGTCCTTTTTTTCTTTCTCTGAACTCTCTCAGTAACTTCATCAGCTCTCCTATGTTTAACTGCCATCTCTATGTAGATGACTTATAGATCTGTATATTAATTTCCAATATCTCCCCTGAGCTTCAGAAACATCACCAGTTTGACTATTAGGCATTTCACATTTCATGTCCCAGAGAAATCTTATACTTAACATTTAAAAAAAAAAAACTGAATTTAATTCCCGCCCAATCCTTCACTTTTCTAAATTTCCCTATTTATCACAAAAGCATTCAATCTGGAAAAGTACATTGTAACCCAATTGAAAGATTTTGGGGCCACTGAAAGATCTTGAGCAGGTAACATAGTTAGACCTATACTATAGGAATATTGATTCAGGATTTGAAGAGTCTGATTGGGAGACTTTTGCAATAGCCTAAGAAAGAAGTGATGAGGACCTAAACTAAAGTGGTAGTTGTGAATGGAGAAAAGAGAACAGTTATGGAAATCTCTTGTGAAGATAGAATTGATAGCACTTGGCATGTGAATTGATACTTAGGGGCAAGGAAAACTGAAAAATTGAAGATGGCTCTTAGGTGGCAAATATGAGTGATTAGAAGGATGGTGATATCCTTGAACAAAATAGGGAAATTAAGAAAAGGGGTGGGAGGGTGTTAGAATGGGTGCCAAGAGGGTTCACCTCAAGACCTTTTGCCTGGCCTTCTACCCCTGTTGCTATTGTGACCTAGATGCTGTGGCTGTTGCTGAGCACCTTTCACCATGGTGTAAACATGCAAGGAGTCCCCAACATCAGCCATCTTATTGCATTGCCATTTCTCTTCATTTTTAACAATGCCGAGAAGTTTTACATGCCAAGAAGAGATATCATATGCCATTACACCCTCACCCACCATTTCATTTCCCACTGGAAGGACTGAGTTGGCATCTTTGGTATAAGGTAGAAGACAACCTGAGAATATTACACTTTTATGTGGGGCTACTATCCTTGCTGACCTCCCCATTAAATTGTCCTTGCAGCAACAAGTGCAGATTAAGACTTTGTACCTCCTCAAGGATGATGAGTATTATCAGTTTAGCTATATGGAACAACTTGGTGTGGTCTGAGATATCTTCCCTTTCTTTGGCTGTCATCACCTCAATTTTGGCCCATTTTCTGTGCAAATATAGAGTCCTTTCTGTAAAGACCTTTTACAGTGAGTAATTAGAAGCCAGTTGCTTTCCTGAGTAACAGGTAGGTTTAAATTATTTTGAATAAGCAAGAATAACAAATATTTGCAACTCTGTTAATCTCTCGATTGCTGAAGACAAATAAAATCCTCATCCATTTCAGTGTGGAGGCGGGGGGAAGGAAAAGAAATGGAGTGGATTTGGGGTAGGCAGATAATGAGTTCATTTTGGGGCTTTTGTTTGATATGGGTTATTCAGATACCAATCCAGTAAGTAGATGTAGATGAAGGACTTGAGCTCAGGAGAGAGATAAGGGCACTGTATGTTTGCATAAAGGTGATAATTGAAACCTTGGGAGCTGGTGAGGTCATCAAAAAAGTGTAGATAAAGAGAGAAGGGAGCCCATAACAGTCTTGGGGTAAATCCATACTTTAAAATAGGATGGGTCAACAGCAAAAGAGACTGAGAAGGAATAGTCATATAGGTAGGGGGAGAGCCAGAAAGAGATATATACAATGTTAGGTTTGGTTCAGAGAGGGAGAGGTCACATTTGGTTTTGGGGGATTGGCAATCAAGGAAGCCTTGATGGGGAAAAGGAGCTGAACTTTGAGGGATTGATAGGATTTTGACAGGTGGAGATACAAAAACTTTCTAGTAAGGAGCATAGTATAAAAATATAGGGCATTTTCAAGAAATCATAATTAAATTTGTCCATTCCTACTAAAAGTAGGTTGGAAGCATCATTTTCCAAACTAAAGAATACAGTGTGTTCTATCTTTGTCAATTCAGGGTTGTCTACAATGAGGTCATACAGACTTCAAGATACTACATGAGGGATGTGACTGCTATTGAATCTGCTTGGCTGTTGGAGTTGGCACCACATTTCTATCAGCAGGGAACGGTATGAATTCAGATCTCACCAAAGGGGTTGGAGAGTACTCTGTTGGCTAGCATTTTTAATCTTACTACTTTCACTTGTCCTAAAAAGTTTTGATTTAGAAAAATGGACTAAGAACTTTCGAAACTGGGCCCAAGGAAAACTTCTTAATGATCTCCTGTGTCTTTTTAACTTTTGAGAAATCCTTCCCAAATTTACTTTGATTCAATAACGTGTTCAGGTCTTCAAAGGAAAGATAAGATAGTGTTTTGTTAATCCAGAAAATTGTTACAGATTTTGTGAGAGTAATTGTACTCAGAATAAAATGGCAAGATACTTAATACTCATTTTAAATATCGATGGATGCTTAGTTGTTCAACTATTGTCCAATTTTCATTCCTAATGTTGATTGAGTTTTCTGTTTTCTCTTTTTCTCAGGACTGATATGATTAGCTCCAGGCAAAATGCCTTGGAATAGAAGTGAGATTTAAATTAATAGTACTTCTGTGCAATGCCCAATCTTCTGTTATCTTTGTGATTTAAAAAATAATACTCTTTATGACCATGTTGATTTGGAATGAATACAAATGGTAAAAACATTTCACTAAAGATATGAAACAAAACTGTTGCAGTTAAAATAACTTATTAGCTAAGGATGCCCAGTTTCACAGGCCCAGAAGTTATGAACTTTTCATAGAAATGTCTGGTAACTTCAAGATCCCTACTGGTGGACTTTAGGCATAATCACTAAAACAGTTGCAGATGATAACTAATTGTGACAGTTGGTCTCCAAGGAGAACATGATTTAGGATGGTTACAACTTAGGTTATATAAGGTTTGACATAACAAACAAGCTTTGTAAGTTTGATGGAAAATTACAGGGATATAGGTTAAAAGTTCAGATTAACCATTTGCACTCTTCTAACTTCTTCTCTCAATTATCCACTGATGGCTTTAGTTTTGCCTATTATCTTTTCTTCTCTCAGGACCAGACTCTGAGGTAGACCCATTTGTTTCCATCTTTAGCAACTGACTCAAAGGCAGCTTCAGAGTTCAGAGTTGGACTTCTATCTACAGTTTGATTATGTTAAGAAATACCTTGCAATTATCCAGTGACAATTCATTTGTAGTATATTTTTGAAAATAAGTCTCAGTTACCAGAAACTAATTGACCAGACTCCTTATTCCTGGCTATTTTGTTGATATGTGGCTTCATCATTACATGACATTCATTTTTCAAAATTCAGTTGAACAAATATTTAAGTGCCTTTTATGTGCAATATATTTTTTATTCCAGTAATGAAGTTTCAGAAGTGTGTTGATGGAATTCCTTCTTTTCATTTATCATTATTACTGTTTTTCTTATTTTTTTTAATGAAATTTTTTTCTTTCCCAATTATATGCAATAATAATTTTCAACACAAGTTTTCTGAGATCCATATTGTCTCCCTTCCTCCCTCCCTGAGATGGCAAGCAACTTGGTCTGGACTATTTATGTCTGGTCACAGAAAACATTTCCATATTGGTCAAGCTGTGTTCCTCATTGTTTTTGCAAAGTTGTGAGACTGCATTTTTCCTTAACCATCCTTAAGGCATGAAAAGAAAGAGTAGTTTTCCTTTCTTTGTGCTCATCTTTGAGGTATAAGATGTTAATAGCCAATCTGCTTAGAACCTTCTATACATAAGCAATGTTCGGAGGGGAAAGAGGCCTGTTCTTTCTCAATGGTAATTTTCATACCCCAGAGACAGAGTCTAAATGTAGTCAGGGCCACAGAGAGAGGATCATTGTCCCAGATCATAGTTATCCTCATTAGAAGTCCTATTTTGCAAACAGATGACTTTGTATTTCTTTGGTTTTGAAGGAGAAAGTGAACAACAGTAAGAAACTGACCTACTTGTATGTTGGAAGAAGAATGTTTTAATATAAAAGATTTTTATATATTTACAGCACCTTTTTTCTTTTCCTTTGCAGCCTCTTTCAATGAAAGCCAAAAGGGCCAAGGTTGATGACCAGTGACCACAATTCAGCTGCCACTGATAGTACCTGATCCTTTTCTTGGAATCCTCCAAGATGTGGCGTTTGGGCCTTGGGACATGTAATCCTAAACTTTTCACTGATTTAAAGCTGACTGTTCTTTACATTTCGGTCAGTTCATCAGCCACTATTCCTCTCCACTAAATGTAAAAGCCTGTCAGGATCCTGTAGGAGTTGATGCATGAGCAGACCATGGTAAAACTAAAGCTGAGCTTGCATTGTGGACATTTTACTTCTTGGCTGATGTGGCCATATTTGTTAGCCTGGGCATATTGTCCCTTTAACATAGGTAGACACATGATCAGAAAGTACTGATGTAACTTGAGTTAGAATTAGAGCTTCTGTGGAGGAAAAGAAGCCTTTGAATGCTGTAATGCCATGTTAAAGAGGACAAAGAATTTTGCATACCACAGCTCTTACCCCTTAGACCATGTATGGCCTGATGGATGTGCTGCTCCCTTGTTCAATGCAGAGTAGTCCAAGGAGAGCTCTGACCTTAGAAAGAAACAACAGAAGTTTCAGTTGAAATCTTTCTGATACCTGGAGCATGCCTAACTAGTACAGGACCCTAGAGCAGTAGAATCAGTTCCTGTAGCTTCTCATTTGCCTTTTGCCCCTATTTCCCAACTGTATGAAACTTTAGAATTACATTCCATTTAAAATGAAATGAATAATACCGTTTACGTATAAACTGTATTTTTTTAGCCCTTGATTACTCTAGCACTCCTGGTAATTTGGGGGAGCTTTGAGGGCCTTTTGTGAGTGATACGCCTCTAGGACCCATGAGCACATATTCCATTATTGCAGTGAATGTATGCATTTTCACAAGTGGGCTTGGCATCCTCTTTGGGGATAGATATTTTAACCTTGATGCCACTGGCTTCAACACTAGTGAAATCTTATGAAATTCCAGTTGGGAAAATCTCATGAGAATGCTTCTTAAGCAGGAATTAACAGTTTAGATGCTCTGAACTTCTGTAAATCAGAAACCTAATTATAGTATATTAGTATTGGGTTTATTTTGGCTCTTTGCAATGTTTGGGAGTTATTGGAGGGGGTATCCTCCTTTTCCCAGCAGGCTCTGGTCTTATTGATGCCCCAAGCCTACTTTGCTATAATAGTGTTTGCATTTAAACACAATAGCTGCTGTAGGTTTATTTATTTATTTATTTTTACTCTTTCAGTGACATTTATTTTAAAAACATTTAGCTTAAAAATTTATTTTTGTACTGACATTTATTTGGTGAATATGCCACTTTTGGCACCAACATGTATTTTCATTTTTTTCTTTCCATTTTTAAAATGTGTAAATAATAGTAATACCTTAATAATGATAGCAACTTTGTACCTAGAATAAATGTTTTCCTCCCCCTCCCTGGTTTCTGTGACTTATATTATAAAAGACATTCTCATTAATGTAGGCCTTTGTGAGAAAGAGAGGGGGGTGGAGAGGGAGAGAGAAGTTATAACATTTCACTCTGTGATAGCCAATATATTTGGAGGATGTTAAGTAAAATTTCTCAGGTTCAGGGTAGAATTAGAAATGAATTAAAGTCTGCAAGGAAAACCCACAAAGCAAGTGAATATTAATAGTGTGACATTAGAAGACCCAAATCAAATATAGTTATAGTTGACAAAGAATGGGAGATCACAAACTTCTGTAAATTTCTTTTGCATTTTTCCAGAATTCTGATTTTGAAGAAACCAAAAGCATGTCATTTTAAAGTGGTGTTTTCCTTCTTAGTAGAATTTGCTAACATTTGTAAACATTGTTTTGAAGAATATTTGTTAAAATACTACTTATTGTTGGTACTTGCTTGGTAAATGGCCAAAGCAAATAGAACAGATGTAAGATGTGTGTGGTGTCATAGAGGAAACACTAGATTTTAGTCAGAGGACCTGAATTAAAATTCCAGCTGGGTTATTTACTATCTTTGTGACCTAAAGCAAACCAGTTCCCCTCTCTAGACCTTGTTTACTCATCTGTGAAATGATGGGTTAGTCTTGTGGGATCTAAGATTCTAAATTTGATGATTCTATCAACTGATCCAATCAATGTTTTGGATCTTCAGCATTAACATTTATTTGAAGTAGAGAGTCAATTCTCTGTTGATCAGTAGAGTAAGGAAAGTTCTGTCTGTGGTTTGTAAAGACCATGTACCTGGTGAACCAGGTGGTGAGAGATATCCACAATATGCCTACAAAATGTTTTCTGGGTAGTAGCAGCTAAGTAACACAGTGGATAGAGTGCCAGGCCTGGAATTGGGAGGACCTGGTTTCAAATCTGGTCTCGAACCCTTCCCAGCTCTGTGATCCTGGGTAAGTCACTTAATTGATTGCCTAGCCATTGCCACTCTTCTATTTCAGAATTGACACTAAGACAAAAGGCAAGAGTTTTAAAAGAAGAAAAATGTTTCCTGTGTTCCTAGCTCTGGAAAATTGGCATATGTTTCTTGCTGTAGATAAAATGGCAGAAGTCCCAAAGAGAACACAGGAGTATTATATCACAGATTGTGCTTGACTGGTAAGAGCCTTTGGTTACAGTGGTGACTTATGAGCAAAAGGATTCTTTGAAACTGAAATTACTTTTAATCAAGAATTCTGTATTTGGAAACAAGGAAATAGAAAAGATTAAGTGAAAATTCATCTGTAGGTGATTAGGCAGTGTTTGGAAAACTGAATAAACCAAGTAATAAGTGTCTGCCATTTGCCAATGGTTTGCCATACGCCCAGATGTGGTATGAGAAGAGTCTCTAAAACTACTTGTCCCAGGAGCTTAGTTCACAGTCTGATAGGAAAGGTGAAGCTATGGTATATGAAATAAGTAGAAAATAATAAAATCAACTCATGATTATCAGTTGAATGGAAAAATCATCGCTACATATCTAAAAGCATTTATTAAGCACTTATTAAGTTTCAGGCACTGTTCTGAGCACTAGGAATACAAATACAAGTCAGCTAGATGGTCCCTGTCCTCTAGAAGCTTCTGTTCCAATGGGTTTATAAACATATGAAGGAGAGGTGGAAATGGAGATGTTTTGGAAAAGAGATGGTTAGCCACAGGGTGGGGCAGGATAGCCAGCAAGAAGGAGGAAAAAAGGCTTGGGAGGGTAGAGTCAGGAGTCAAATAAAGCAGGGCTGGGGCTTCTCCTGAAATGGTGGTTGGGAAGGGGACAGTGACTGTCAAGGAAGAATGGAAGAAGTCCAGACTAGTCAATATTTACCAAATCATTTTGTTCAAATTTCTGATGTTACTACAGTGCCCCACAGTGTCATACTTAGTTGATGTTTTACCTTTTATTCAGGGCTACCAAAAAACTGTCCTAGGTTGTAAGGAGCTTCATCGTTTAATATTTAGAGCTGAGGTCCTTAACCTGCTGGGTTCCATAACTTTTTTTATTTTTTTATTTTGATAACCCAGTATAAATGGTTTTCTTTATAATTCTCTTTTATGCATTTAAAAACATTCTTCTCAGAATGGCTACTTCACTACCATGGCATAAACAAGTGAACCCCATAATCTAGAAAAACTCCCTAATCAAAAAACTATTTTTTGAGAGGGGTTTCTTTTCTTTCTGTGCTAGTTCAGCTAAGAGTTACTGTCTAAGAATGTAAATTCTAGAGGGGCTAAGGCCATATTTTTGTTGAGACTCTGCCCCATCTTCTTAATTGCCTGCTACCATATTCTAGAGGGAAAGGAAAAAACATTTTTTTAAAAAGAATATTTTAACCTAATTACATGTAAAAACAATTTTTTTTTAACATTCACTTTTTAAAAAATTTTGAGTTCCAAAGTCTTTCGCTCCTTTCCACCCTTCCTTCCTCACTCTCTCCCACTTCTCCCTCTTCCCTTCTCAATGTTCAATAAACCTGTGGTTTTGGGGACAGAGGGTCTATTCTAGTTTGTTCCTCCTACAAGAAGAATGATTTGCCAGCTGTAGGGAACAAGGTCTGTCTGACCCTCAAGAATCATGGGATCATCTGCTTTTCCATAAAACCCTTTGTGATCTCATCAGCTTCCATGGTTTATATATTAGCATCTCTATGCATATGACTTAGATCTATTTATCCAACTTTAACCTCTCTCCTGATCTCCAGTATTGCATTTCTAATGTTGTTGGATGTCTTGATATTTTAAACTAAACATATTCAAAACTAGATTTTACTCCCAAACTTCCTTCTCTTCCTTAACATCCCAATTACTGTCACCATCATTCCAGGCAGCAAGGCTTTCACTCTACTCCAAATCCAATCATTTGTCAAGCCCTGTTTCCAACTTTGTAACATCTCTCATATAACTTCTCTCCTCAGACACTTTGGCCCCCAGTAAAGATTCTTCTCTCCTCATGCCTGGACTATTGCAGTAGTCTTTTGGTTGGCCTCTGCTTCAAGGCTCTCCCTCTTCCAATCCAGCCTCCACTCAGCTGTCAAACTAATTTTCCTAAAGTACTGAGTTGACCATGTCACTGCCTCATTCAATAAACTCCTGTGGCTCCTTAACCTCCAGTAGCAAATATAAAACCCTCTGTTTGGCTTTTAAAGCCCTTTATAACCTGTCCCCTTCCTACCTTCCCTTCCCTCTTACATCTTATTTCTCTCCATGTACTCAGCAATCCAGTGACAATGAACTCCTTGCTGCTCCTTGAACATGCTAGAGCACAGGCCACTCCATCTCCTCACTCAGCGTTTCCCCTGGCTGGCTATCTTACATGCTTCAAACTCTCCCTCCTTCCCTGCTGCCTAGCTTCTCTTTCTTTACATCTCAGTCCTACCTCCTGCAAATAGACTTTCCTAGTCCTTAATCTTAGCACCTTTGCTGTGAGACTACTCTCAATTTGGCCTGTATATAGATTGTGTTTCCACAGGGTTATTTGCATGTTGTCTCTCTCTTTAGTTTGCAAGCTTTTTGAGAGTAGACCTCTTTATGCCTTAAGTGCTCAACATAGGGCCTGAGACAGTTTGTGCTTTATAAATACTAGTTAGCTAATTGATTCTCTGGGCCTTAGTTTCTTTGACTAGATGATAAAGTCCCTTTTAGCCATAAATCTTAGGATCTTTTGACTCATTGAGCTTACTTTAAGTTGCTTATGTCTAAAGAGATCTTAAAGATAAAGCCCTAGACCAGTGATTCCCAAAGTGGGTGCCACCGCCCCCTGGTTGGTGCTGCAGCGATCCAGGGGACTGCTCCCCTGCTGATCATCACTGCTGATGGCCACAGGTGCATTTGGGGGTGGTGAATAACTGTAAGGGGGTAGTGATAGTATGTGACAGGGGGCGCTAAGTAATACTTTTTCTGGAAAGGGGGCGGTAGGCCAAAAAAGTTTGGGAACCACTGCCCTAGACCTACAACATCTTTGTGTCACACCTGGATTCCTGTAACAGTTTTCAAGTTGATGTCTCTGCCTCCAGATCTTCTCCATGCTAATTTCTCCTGCATGGGCTGCCAGATTAGTTTTTTTTCCTCTCACATTTATATAACACTAAGATTTGCAAACTGATCTGCATAATGCATTATCTCATTTGATCCTTAACAACACCTCTGGGAGGTAGGTGTAGGGACACATGAGTAAACTCAGGTTCTGAGAAATATCTTGTCCAGAGGTCACACAACTAATAAAACACTTAAGTTGGGATTTGAAGCCAAATTATTGTGATTCCAAGTCCAGTAATCTATCCATTAGGCCTCAGTGCATTTCACTTAGAATCATAAATATCACTCAAAGAACAGCAAAGCTCTGAAAATGTCATATCCCAGTGTCTCTTAAAAATCTTCCATGATTTTAACTATCATAGTGATTCTCCCCTATTCTGAGCTTTGTGACATATCTATAACATGATGGGGCAGGAGGTCACAACCCGGCCCTAACTGCCTGTCCAATATACCTAAATACCTCATACATACAGGCACACAAATGTACATGCCGACAAATGTGT
>NC_058136.1:115869-137128 GCF_016433145.1 Gracilinanus agilis | reverse complement strand
ATAATATTATATATATGTATATATATAATATATATAACCTTAGACATCTGAAGTCCCTTCCTGCTCCAAAGTTTTAGCTTTAATTTAGATAGCTACCTCTACCTTCTAACTTCCTACCTATGTGACCCTGGGCAAATTACCCAGGGTCAAATAGCTAGGAAGTGTCTGAGGTCAGATTTGAACCATGTCCTCCCCATTCTAGGCTGGGAGCTCTATGCACTGAACCACCTAGCCGCCCCTCAAGGTAGGCTTTAAAGCCAGGTCTTCTGAGTCCAGAACCAATATTCCTTCCACCATATCTTGCTGTCTCCTTGGCAGATTGCCTTCGTAAGTCACTATGCCTGCTAAAAGAGACTGAGACAGACAAACGGAGTCAGAGAGAGAGTCCTGTCTCTTGGAAAAAACTCTTGTAATGAGCCTTTTTGAAGCTGGTACCCAGATGCTGACCCATACTCAAAGACTCTTAAGTTAGAAGCGCATGGTGTTTCAGAAGTCCAGGTTACCACTGATGAGACACCAGAAGATTTTAGGGGAAATTAGCAATACTGCAAGAATCTTTCACTTTACCTATGTGGGTATCTATCCCCTCTGCTGAGATCAAAACTCCAGTAAAACTTACTAGATGGTCTTCTAGAGTTGAGGCCAAAAACGTCCATCACCTTTGGCATAAATGTGGTGATGAGCCTCCCCACGATGAGGAAGACTTGTATGTAAGAGCATTGTTTTAAAGCTAGAAAGGACTTTATGGGCCATTGAGACAATTTCCATACTTTACAGATGGGGAAACTGAATCACAGAGATTAAATGATTTACCCACGTTCACACTGTTGATAAGTCTGAGGCAGGATTTGAAGTCAGGTCTTCCTGATTTCCAGATTTAATGCTCTATCCACTTTCCCACTTAGCCTCTAATAAGAGTTATAATAGGAATGTAATTTAAATGTTTCTGGTTTTGCTTTTTTTTTTTTCTAATCTCCAGGGATTGTTCTCTAGCATTCGGTATGGAAGAGTAGTTATAATCATACTTGTTCCAAAGTGATTTCATCAGGTTGGGTATTCCCTCCCCCAGCAGACACCCAACCCTCTATGCCTTAATAGATGGTTTTCAGGAGTTGCTAGGGCCAAAAATATTCATCACCTAAGTGATGTACCTCTCTGAAATTAGCTGCTTACCTCACAAAGCTGTGGTGAAGAAAGTTGTTTGTAAACCTTCAAGTGCTATATAAATGTGAGCTAATATTAGTATTATTAGCCAGGCTGGGTCCTTAGATGACATACATAATCTGTCACCAAGCCTGAGCTGGGGGCCTTTCCAGCTGGCAGATGCTAGCAGATCTAGCCTTCCAGAACTCGTACCATCTTGGCATGGCCTTCAAGAACCCACCCAGGGTCACCTACAGGCCACCATGAGGCATTAGGAGAGGACATTAGTGGAAGGAAAATACCATATATTTAAAACACGTTTCAATAGACAAAAAACACACAAAAAATTTCCCAGATTTAGAGCTGAAAAGGACTTCAGAGATCACCTAATATAGTGTCATATTTTGTAAGTGAGGAAATTGAAGTCCAAAAAGTCAATCTGTGAGTCAGCAAGCATTTTTGAAGCATTTACTATGTGCCAGGCACTGTGCTAAGCCTTGGAGATATAAAACAAAGTTTAAAAAAACCACCTCCTGCCCTTAAAGAGCTTACAATCTAATGGGGGAGTTGTTGTTCATCTGTTTATTTTTTATTTGTTTTTATAAACTCTTATATTTTCATCTTAGAATCAATACCATGTATGGGTTCCAAAGTGGAAGAGCAATAAAGGCTAGGCAATGGGGGTTAAGTGACAAGGTTACACAGCTAGGAAGTATCTGGGACACATTTGAACCCAGGACCTCCTGTCTTTAGAACTTGCCTTCAATCCACTGAGCCACCTAGCTGCCCTCTGTGCAGTCATTTTAGCTGTATCCTACTCCACATGATCCCATTTGGGGTTTTCTTGGCAAGGCACTAGAATGGTTTGCCATTTCCTTCTCCAGCTAATTTTACAGATGGAGAAACTGAAGCAAACAGGGTAAATTAGCTTACCTAGGGTCACATGGCTAGTATGTGTCTGAGGCCAGATTTGAACTAAAAAAAGATGAATCTTCCTAATTCCAGGCCTGGTGTTGTATACACTATGCTGCCTAGCCGCGTAATATTTTATATGGACTATTACTACTTTTTATACCATATTACCTCAATCATTTTTATTAGTCAATTCTCACTTCTTTACACAAATGAAAAAGAACAGGGGTCATGGACTATCTAAAATGGAAAAGTAGTATGGTATATTGGAGAATGCACTGATTCGTAGTCAACAGATTGGGATTCAAATCTTAGCTCTGCTTAGTTGTTACATATAACGCTTTTCCTTTGGCTTTCCAAACCTCAATTTCCTCATTTGCAAAATAAGGGGGTTGTTAACTTTGAAGGATTTAAAAGCTCTATTCTGCTTCCAAGAAGCAAAACTTAAGACCAACAGAATGACCCACTATGATTCCAAAGCATTCATGATGAAGCATACAACCCGCCTCTTGATAGAAATGTAGTAGATTCAAAATGTAAACAGACATTTTTTAGACATTCATTTCAGAAATTTATTTTGTTTGCCTCTGTGTATTTATTATAAGGATCTTGTTTTCCTTCCCCCCCCCCCAATAGAGAGAGAAAGAGAACAAATGTTTTGCTAATTGAAAAGAAAAATTAACTTTCTTTTGAATAAAAGCTTTGAATTTGGATGATCTCTGAGTTATCTTTTAACTCTAGACCCTAAGATCCCAACAGATAATTAAAAATATATTTGTCTGGTAAATTGCATAAGACAAGAAAGTGATGAGTTCAAGCTCCAGCTCTGCCACTGATGTCAAAAATGGGGATAACAATTCCTGCCATGACTACCTTGAAAGTCTTTTAGGAACATCTAGTGAGATAACAGATGAACTGTATATATAAGACATCATATAAATGTCAAAGATGATATGTGCACAGCAAAATAAAGAATTTCAGAAGGAAGAACAGACTAACAGGATAGTTTTGAAAGCAATATGTGAAATTTATTATATACTTTTTTCTTTTTAAAAAAGTAGTATGAAATGAAGATTTCCACTTTTATTTGCAATCTTCTTTTTACATTCTCCTGTGAATATAGAAATATTCTTTTTCTGGTGTTCAAATTCAGAATGACCCATTCTGAAATTAAATTTAAATTTAAAATTCAGAAATTTTAAAAATTAAAATTTTAAAAATTTTAAATTCAGAAATTTTAAAAATTATAAGAGGCTATGACATGGGCTGCATTTGGCTTCAGACTTTTCAAAAAGTAAGCTTAGAAGGTGTTTTGAAAAAGTGGATTTTAATAGTTTAGGGAAGAGGTGATTGAGGTTCTGAGCTCAGATGGTAACAATGTGAATGGAGAACAGGGTAGAAATGTGAAAGATATTATAAAGATTAACTCAACAGGATCTGGGACTTGGTTAGATGAAGAAGTTGAAGGAGAAAGAATAGTCAAAACCTACTTTCAGTGGCAGCTAGGTAGCTCATTGGATTGAGAGCCAAGACTGGAGATGGGGAGTCCTGGATTAAAATCTGACCAGACACTTCCTAGCTATGTGATCCTGGACAAATCACTTAACCCCACTTTCCTAGTCCTTACTGCTCTTCTGCCTTGGAACTGATACTTAGTATTGATTCTAAGATGGAAGGAAAGGATTTTTTAAAATTATTTTCAAGTCTGAGTGAATGGAAGGATAGTGGTACCATTAACAGAGCTAGGAAGGTCAGGGAGAAGTGAGTGATTTGGCAACAGGGAAAAACCAATCATATAGTAGTTTGAGTTGAAGTGTTAGGGAGTTCCCTTTGTTTCTCCAAGTCTCCATCTAGGTGTTGTAAGTCACTTAGCATAGTGCCTGACTCATAGTAAGTGCTATATAAATGTTAGCTGCTATTATTATTTGATCAACAATCAATCAATCAGACTGTGGCTTAGTCACCTATATACCCACAACAGCTAGCACAGAGTCTTGCATTTAAAAGAGGCAAAGTAAATGTATGAGTTTTTACAAAAATGAATGAATATGTAACCCAAAGCCTGAGACTCCTTAACTCTGGCCTCCCACAGAATGGATTGAATATTGAGGGATAAGTAGCCCCAAAAGAGCAACTGTTGAGTAATTTATTACCTCAATTCAGAATTTACTCTAGGAAAATCTCCAAATATAGATTGCTTAGGTCTTGATTTCCACAGATGTGGGTAACAGAGTCCTCAGATCCTATATAAATGCTCAGGATAATAAATGCATACTGGATACAGGATAGTCTTTATTCCCCACCCACCTATAATAGAAAATATAGACAACACAGAAGACTCAGAGGAGCCAATAAACAAATAAAAGGGCTCACAGTACACAATATAATTGTCCTCTCCAATGAGTCATAAAGTCTCTACCAGGGTTTTAAAGTCCTAATTTCTACCAGGGCCATAAAGCCCTAATTCCATAACATTTCTACCAGGGTCATAAAGTCCTAATTCTATAACAGCATTGTTTGGACTTCCCTCAAAGGGAAACTAGACTTAGCACTGTCAGAAAGTCAATATGCCAACATTCTAGAATCAGGTAGCTAAGAAATCCCCCCTCCTCTAACCAGGAGATGAGAGTTCAAGGGTGAAATCATCCCTAACTTTCCTCTAGAAGCATATTGGAGAACACGTAGAATTTCTTCACATTTCTCCACTATATTCCATCATTCCCAACTACTGCTACCTCTTGAGCCTGAAAAGTCTACTTAGGTTTCTAGTTTCTGTTCTGTGTTCATAAAAGGACATGAAAAGCAAGAAAAAGAAAATCAATTCAACTGGGCAACCTCTTCTTGGTGCCTTTGAACAAAGACATGCAGTTTCTTTTTTTTTTCCTTTTTTTATTTAGAAT
This sequence comes from Gracilinanus agilis, assembly GCF_016433145.1. Lineage (NCBI taxonomy): Eukaryota > Metazoa > Chordata > Mammalia > Didelphimorphia > Didelphidae > Gracilinanus > Gracilinanus agilis. The sequence continues at coordinate 132,173 of NC_058136.1, read as the reverse complement.
ATTTTTCCATGGTTACATGATTCATGATTTCCCGCCCCCTCACTCTTTCTCCCCCCCCCCCAGCTGACAAGCAGTTCCATTGGGTTATATATGTATCATTGTTCAAAACCTATTACTGTGTTATTCATATTTGCAGTAGAGTGATCTTTTAACATCAAAACCCTAATCATATCCATATCGAACTACATAACTAATCATATGTTTTTCTTCTGCATTTCTGTTCCACAGTTCTTTCTCTGGATGTGGATAGCATTCTTTCTCATAAGTTCCTTTGGGTAAGACATGCAGTTTCTATGGGCTTCTTCATTGGCATGAACTAGGTTTGCTTTGAGATCTGTTGTGCTCTCAGGACTTCTAAAACAGGGCAAAAAGGAGCCATAAAAGACTGAACAGGTCTTTTGTGTTTTTTTTTTCATTTTTTATTTATTTTCATTTTTATTCTCTAAAAAAAGAGAGAGAGAGAGAGAGAGAGAGAGAGAGAGAGAGAGAGAGAAAGATGGCTCCTCCCACAAAAAAATCCATCCTTCCAAGCCCTCTATGTAAAGAGGCTGCATAGCCTACTAGATAAGTACCTAGATATTTAGACAGGAAGCTCTGCAATATAAATGTATAATCTATATCAAATTGTTTGCCTTCTAAAGAAGAAGGGAGGGAGAGAAATCAAAGATTTTTTTGAAAGAATGTTTAAAAATTTTGTTTACATGTAATTGAGAAAGAAAATGAAAAAAAAGAATGAAAAGAAAAAAAAGCCTGGGAAAACTTACATGAACTGATTAAAAGTGAAGAGAGCAGAACCAGGAGAACATTGTACACAATAACAGCAATATTGTACAGTGAACAACTATGAATCACAGCTATTGTCAACAATGACAGTCCCAAATCATTCATGATAAAAAATGTCATCTGTTTTCAGATAAAGAATTGATGGAGTCTGAATACAGATCAAAGCATACTTTTTAAATTTTTTTCTTTTTTTGGGGTGTTCATCTGGGTCTTCTTTTGTAACATATCAAATATGTAAATATATTTTGCATGACTGCACATGTAAAACCTATATCAAATTGTTTGCTTTCTCAAGGAAAAGGAAAGGGAGAGAGGGAGAGAATTTGGGACTTAAATATTTTTTTAATGAATGTTAAAAAAAATGTTTATACATGTGATTGAGAAAAAAAATTTTAAAGCTAGGATGTAGCTGAAAAGAAAAATCCTACGTCAAACACTTCCTGTCTGTGTACCACTTGGCAAGTCATTTATCATCAGATCATAGTCAAAACTGGAAAGGACCTTAGAAACCAACTTCCTATTTTATAGATGAGGAAACAGAGACTTAACAAGACTAAGTGATTTGCCCAGTATCTTGTAAGCTTTTAAACATCTGAGGCAAAATTTATACCCAGGTCTTCTTGACTCCAGGTCCAATGTTCTATTCCCTACTCCAGTGATTCCCAAACTTTTTTGGCCTACCTCCCCCTTTCCAGAAAAAATATTACTTAGCGCCCTGGAAATTAATTTTTTAAAATTTTAATAGCAATTAATAGGAAAGATAAATGCACCTGTGGCCATCACCACCCCACTAGATCGCTGCAGCACCCACCAGAGGGCAGTGGCACCCACTTTGGGAATCACTGCCCTACTCCATTAAGCCTCTCATTTCAAGACTGTGAACCGTGATCAACTCATCTATAAGATAAGGGGGTTAGACTCAATGGCCTGTAAGGTTTTTCTAGTTCTGAAGCTATGATTCTTTAATCCAAGAACAACCAATTCATTTTGGAGGGAGTTTCAGTCCCTGAAACTATCCTGTAGGCAAAGGATCCTCAAATTTTTGGTCTCAGGATCCCTTTATGTACTTAAACAGAGGTGCCAAACACATGGTGTAGGGCAGCACTCTAGAGCCATATTGGTGAACTTATGGCTGGAGCATACTGGAGGGGACTCCTCCTCTCCCCCTCTCCATGTGCACATGAGGAAATTTCTCATATTGCCTGCCCCTCTGCCCAGCAGCCCAATGGGAGCACTTCCTTCTTCCCCTGTCTAGGGTAAGGAGGAAGGGACATATGAGGGTTGTGGTTTGGGCACTTAGTCTCTAAAAGATTCACCATCGTTTTATCATTGGGAAATATTTCATGAAATAGACAAAAGTCCAATAGAACATAGATGATGATAATATATGGTTTTCTAAGTTTATAGACAGTTTGTGGGGATTCTTATGTAGAGTTTAGTAGTTCTTGTTTTATTTTATTAGAAATTAAAAGCCTCTTAATATTGTTTCTGTTGAGGCAAGTAGGTGGCACAATGGATAGAGTGGGCTGGAGTCAGGAGGACTCCTCTTCCTGAGTTCAAATCCAGTCTCAGACACTTACTAGCTGTGTGACTCTGGGCAAGTCACTTAACCTTATTGGCCCTAGTTTTCTCATCTGGAAAATGAGCTGGAAAAAGAAATAGCAAACTACTCTAGTATCTTTACCAAGAAAACCCCAAACAAGGTCAGGAAGAGTTGGACATGATTGAAAAATAACTAAAAAATATTATTATAAAAATTGTTTAAACTCTCTGACCCTCAGAAAGCTCAGGAGACCCCCAGAGAACAACTACCATAGGAGATATGAAGGGTCAGCTCTAAAGCAAACAGCTCACCTTGGATTAGCCTAAATTCCTAAGACTTAGAATACTCTGCCAGGAGTTGTCCTCTTAACAGGATATCCATAGACATAAAGATCCACAAGCCACGAGGAGAATTAGGATCAATGAAGTGTTCCCCACAAAGTCTAGTCTTCTGGGAAGCTCATTAAATTGGGCTGGGAACTCTCCTTCTTTATGGATAAATAACAAGTCAGATGATCAGACCCCTTAAAGATTTCCCCTATGAAACACAAGATAGCACAAGGATGGTTCTCTTTTTTATGGGAGTCACCTGCTCCAATTCACACTAGCAAGTGTCATAGTCAGGATTCAAACATGAGTCTCTTGAAACCAAGCCCAGTGCTCACGATGCCCCCTCTTTTTTAGATTTGTGGAAACAGAGACCCAGAGAAATTAAGGGTTTTTGCTCAAAATCACTGTAAAAGAAAGAATGACTTAAGAACTGACTATGCTCAGCCCAGGTCTAGCTCTTACACCCTATAATCGAAGGGGGAAAAAACCATAAATGGGGCATCTGTCCTCAGGGGGCTGACAATAGAACCAAGAGCTGATATGTCCTTGTGATAATAGGATCACAGATTTAGAGCTACCAGGTAGTGCATATGCATATGCAATAATAGGTATTCTTAAACTATTATTGTATACACCACGTATGCTTATTATATATATACCAATCTATGCATGTGTATCTGTAGATATGCCCAAAAAGCAGAGAACCTACATGGAATCAAGAATTTGACTAAATATACCCATATATAAGCTAATATAACTGATATATTACTCTACTACCCTTATGGACACATGTAGATATGCCTAAAAGGCAGATGGCTTACATGGAGATAACCAAGAGTTTGCATATATATATATGTGTATATATATATATATTATTTTTTTTGCAAAAAAAAAATTTTTTTTTAAGTCTGACAGTTTATACAGTGGTTCCACAACCATGATCCCTCACTTCAGTAAAGGCATGAAGGTGCTTTCTTATCTCTTCTTTGAAGCCAAGCTTGGTCATTTTTTCACAGCATTCAATTTCTATCGTTTTGATTTTTGTTGTTCTTTCCATTTACATTGATTGTCATAGCCACTGTGTATGTTTTCCTGGTTTCTTTTTCTTCGCTTTGCATCAGTTCATTATGTCTTCCCATGATTCTCTCAATTCAGGTAAGTCTTCTCATGCTTCTCTGTTGTCATATTCATTTTTTACATCTGTAATCTTTCATTACATAATGTTCACTTGTGACAATTATTTTAGCTATTCCTCAAAAGACAGGCAGCTACTCTGTTTCCAGTTTTTTGCTATTACATATTTTTAAAAAGCACTGCTATAAGCATTTTGAAATAGGGTCTTTCTTTTTCATCATTGAGCTCCTTGGGGTCAAATAGAGAACAGAATATTTTGAAAGTTTATCTTGTCAGTTAATGGTGCTTAAGGGTGGAATTTCTGGGTCAAAGGGTACGGGTATTTTAGTCTCTTTTTCTTAGCATAATTTCCAATTGCCTTCCAGAATGGTTGGACCAATTCACACTTCCAGCAGCAGCGCATTAACGGTCCTGTCTTTCCACAATTGCTTCAAGATTGAGTATTCGATAACCCAATCCTGATAGGGTCTCCCACCCCTTGATACAAATTCCCTTGAAATGGGGCTCCTCGCCCTCAGGTCACCTCTCCAGACTAACCAAAGGCTGTTCTTCACACAGGGATATTCCCCCTATTAGTTAATGTTCGGCAAACATCATTCAGTTCATTCACTCAGTTCCCCTTTCTTTCTTCTCCCTGGGCTGCACTCCTCTCTTCTCTGGATCTCTTATTCACCCCAAAGCTCCTCATCTCTGCCCCCAGGTTCCCCCACATAGGTCTCTTCTTTCTCCAAAAGCCCTCGCCGTCCCGGATCTCCCAGCAAAAAGGCCTGCAGCCCCTCCTCAACTGAAAGACTCACAGGAGGCCAGAGCAGGAGGTGCAGACAAAGCTGCCCATGGTGATGTCCACATATGTGACCCCACGCTAGGCACACTCGAAACAGTGGCGGTTCCACCCAGCTGCTGCACCTGGTGGCACCACACCTCCAAAGCCGCCAGCGCCTCTGCTTTCCCACTGCCATCGCAGCCCCCGGGACCCTGGCCCTTTTTCCGCAGCCATCATCATCATCATCATCATCATCATCATCATCATCGCTTCCCCCTCCCCGCCCTGCCCCTCTTCAGCCGCCTCTCCTCAGACACCAGCACTGCCACCTTCTATTGCCTATATATATTTTGATGTTTTTATTGGGCCATTTCAGTCATGTCCAACTCTTCATGACTCCATTTGGGGTTTTCTTGGCAAAGATAGTGGAGTGGAATCACTTGCCATTCCTTCTCCAGCTCATTTTCCAGACAAGGAAACTGAGGCAAACAAGGTTAAGTGACTTGCCCAAGGTCACATGGCTAATGAGTATCTGAGGACAGATTTGAACTCAGGTCCTCTTGACTCCCAGGCCAGTTCTCTATTCACTGGGCCACCTAGCTGTACCTATAATATATGTGTGTGTGTGTGTATGCATGTGTGTGTACATATAGATTTATATACATATATACTAACATATTACTATGCTATTATATCTACTTATGGAGATATGCAAAAAAGATGCATGTAGATAACCTAGAGTTTATATGTATACATGCACATAGAATAACACATTACTATATACTATATTATTATAATATACTATTATATGTTATATTATGTATCTTTGTATAAGTCAAAATGCCCCAAACCAGATAATTTACATGTAGAAAACTGAGAACTTGACTAGATGTGTATTTAAAAGGTAGAATCATTGAGACCATAGCAAGAGAAGTGAAAAAAAAACACATTAGATTCTTGGAATTATGAGGCCTGGGTCTGAGTCCCAGTTCTGCCACTAATTTGCTATGTGATTTTGGGCCTATTACTATCTGTCTCTGTGCTTCAGTTTATAAAATGTAAAATGAGGGGGTGGGTGTTAGAACCTCTGGCCATAATAGTTTATAGTCTATGATTCTATAAAGCAAAATGTATGAAATAGAACCAGTGATACTTTCCCTCCTCTCCAGCCTTTTGTCCTGTCTTAGTATCAGCTCTATAACAGAAGAGCAGTAAGGGCTAGGCAATTGAGATTAAGTGACTTGCCCAGGATCACACAGCTAGGAAGTGTCTGAGGCCAGATTTGAACCCAGGACCTCCTGACTCCAAGCCCGGGATCCTATGCGCTGGGCTAGCTAGCATCCCCTGTTTCCCCTTCTTAACGGTTTCTTAGGTACCTTGGACCCTCAGCCCCAGGACATTAAACCTAAAGCGCACAGCCAAGAGGCTCTTCTTCCAATTCTAGCCAAGATGCCTCCTGATACAATTTCCCTGTAGAACTAAAGGAGACGTCTGGGAGTCGGGGTGGGGGTGGGGGAACCTGACTCCTAATCATCCCTCTGGTCCCCATCTGTAGTGGAAATCATAGCTGGTCCTTCAGTCAGGTACAGTTTTCATCACATGCTTTGAATCCTCTAAGAGGGTCCAAGAGAATCAGCTGAAATGAGCATCCCTCTAGGCAGAAAGGCGTGTTGGCCTTTTCCAAGATAACAGGGAACAAATGAACCCTAAAGAATCCTAGGAAAAGGTAAACAGGTCTACGCCTTAATGGCTCGGTAATTACCGGGCTGTGATGGGCTTGTATGTCTATAAAAATAGTTTAGTTGGCCCTGTCCTGTACAAAACAAATTGGGCTCATACACAGCTCAGCAACTTAATGAAAGGAATGCTCTAATTGCCTCTGCAAGAGCCCAGCATCTTCCAAACTCCATGTGCTCTTAAACCCTATTCTAATTAAATATAAGAATTAGAGCATTTTTTCCCCAGCTGCCCCATCACCACAGTGGGCACTCGGAGGTGTCCCAATAAAAGCATTCAATGCTGTTCAGTACATCACTTGGATCCAATTAAGTGGATGCCCCCTGAAGATCAGAGGTCTGTAGATGGGAAAAGAGCCTGGATGTCATCTGATCTACCCTCTTCTTTGACAGAAAGAGACACTGAAGAAATGAGAAGTCAAGTGACTTTCCTGAAGTTACGAGCCGAGTAAGGAAGAGCCCAGATTGGAAACCATCTTCTGGCTCCAAATGGAGTATTCTTCCCACAGCCCCACACTACCTGATTTCTGACTAAATGGCATGACCATATATTATGATACTCATGGAGAGCTCTGTGAGTCAGGTTCATAATGAACACTTTACCTCTTTACCTTTTCTCTTTACCTCTTCAGTTTTACATAGTGCCTTCCCAACAGCAAACCTTTGGGGAGAAGTGGAGGGAGGTTTGGAATGTGTTATCAGCAAAAGAAAATGTAAATAATTTGCCCATCAAATAAGTCTCAGAGGCTAAATTGAAATCCCAACCTTCTGATTCATAAATAAACAAATATAGAACAGTTGGGTGGCTCAGTGGATTGAGAGCCAGACCTAGAGACAGGAGGTCCTGGGTCCAAATCTGGTCTCAGATACTTCCTGGCTGTGTGACCCTGGACAAGTCACTAACCCCCATTGCCTAGCCCTTACTGCTCTTCTGCTTTGAAACCAATATACGAGACAGTATTGATTCTAAGAAGGAAGGTAAGGATTTTTAAATAAATTTTAAAATATACTATATAAAAAATAAATATTTTAAATGAATAAATAATTAAATAATTCATCTCTTGGAAGCACCATTTACCATACTGTTGATCTTCCTCTGCTTCTAATTCTCCTAATCAGTCGTGTGACCTCTGTCAAGTCATTTAACCCCTATGGGCCTCAGTTCCCTCCTTAGTCATCCTAAGATTCTAAATATAAACCATCAGATAACTAGACGTGGTCCTATCCCAAACCTAAATATTCAAAGCCTAATAATAAATAATCTTTATCTCCCAAGAATAGACATTCATTATGTTATTTGGTTTCATACCAAGCCCGTGAGCTCAGGAAACACAGGGGATGACTAGTTCCATTTCACAGATGAGGAAGCAGAGACCCTGGGAGGCAAAGTGATTTAAATAGAGCCATGCCCAATGTCACAGGAAGGGTCAGCAGGAAAACTTGAGCCTCCTGACTTCCCTGTTTGGAAGAAGCAAAATGAAATACAATTTAGGCTTCCACCTGATCTCGTAGGATCAGGAAGTGGGCACACTCCTAAGGAAGAGTACTAGCTGTTTTTTCTTAGACAAATCAGGTGATCTCTCTGGGTCTCGGTTACCCAAGTTGTCAAAGGGAAAACAGGCTGCTTTCACTCCCGTCTTAAATACCAGTTTAGGAAAAGATGGAAAATTACAATATGGTCCGTATGATCCATGCTCCATGGCCACTAGATGGCAGGTCAAAAGTCCTGAGTGCTCCAGGTATGCCGGGATGACCCTCACAGGAGGAACTAGGATCATTTCTGCCTTCTAGCAATCCTGGGGCATTTCCTCTTATTGGTTAGTGTTTGAGAGGAGCAGCCTTGGTAAGTGGCTCTTCTAAGCATGCGTTGTGTTGAAATAAGTCTTTCAGTCCAGGATATGTAGGTGTTTGGGGAACTGAAAGGTTCAGGCTGACCTCACCCAAGCACAGACTGATCTGATCACAGAATCACAGGATGTCATGGCTGAAAAGGGCCTTACTCTAATCACTTAATTCTAACAGAGAAGGAAGCAGCGACCCTGAGGAGCTAAGTGACTTGCCCACAGTGAGGAAATGTGCAAGCCTGGCCACTAAGGATTCAAACCTAGCTCTTGGGGCTCTAGTGATAGGGAGCAGAGCTGGGATTTCATTGATAAAGGTTGCTCCTCAGGGAGGAAATTCACTCTATCAATACAGATCGGTTCTTTTCTCTGCCACCTACAGAAAAGTGTCCAGAGCACCAAGAGATTACGGGGCTTGTTAGGGTCACCCAAACCCATATATGTCAGAGGCAGGACTTGAACTGGACTTCCTGTCTCCAATGTCAGTCTTCTACATTATGCCATGAAAATCCAGTTTTTCCAGCTTCGAGTACAGTGGTTTTTCTGGGCTCCCTTTCTTGGATCTCTCCCACCTCTAAGTAATCCTGCTAGATTCATCAAAACGTCATTTTTGTGCATGGCTAATGCAGAAATTTGCTTTGCATGTCAATACATATTTGTAGTGATTTTTATTTTTCTTCTCTTCACAGAGACCGGAAGAGAGGAAGGAAAGAGAGAATTTGAAACTGAAAATAATTTTTTTAAACTCTTACCTTCTATCTTAGAATCAATACTTTGTACTGGTTCCAAGGCAGAAGAGCAGTAAGGGCTAGGCAATGAGGATTAAGTGACTTGCCCAGGGTCACACAAGTAGGAAAAGTATCTGAGGCTAGATTTGAACCCAGGACTTTCATTCTCTATGCCTACATATTTGTATCTATATGCTTATAAATATCTATATCTGTCTATAAATATCTATTGAAAGAGATAAATATCTATATAGAAAAAGAAATCTATCACTATATCTCTATATTTATGTTTGCAAATATATGTCTATATATTTGTAGATATCTATCAATAGCTATAGATCTATGCCTATAGATATATCTCTATATCCATCTATAGTTACCTGTTTGTAGATATCTATTTATATGTCTATAGACAGCTATGTCTTTATAGTTGTCTATAAATTTCTACAGAAATAGAGCTAGAATCCAGTTGGTTGGTCAAATGCTTTCACCATCAGACTGCACCAAAGATATATTGGTAAATGTTTAACAACCAGCTTGAGTGAACAAAGGTTGTGCACAGGACACACTTTTAAGTTTAATCTGTACCATTAACATTTTCTCCATCGTTTTCTTAAATCTAGACAATCAACAGAACAATAAAACGATCCCTTATTTAAAGTATTTGCTGATTTCCAAGGCGTAAATGCTCACATTGGAAATTTAACAATCAGCCCAAGAACTAGTTTGAGCCAACTCCAGCAAGCCCTTGGACCCCTCCCTAACTACTCTCTTTTACTAGCCTCAGTCCTCAAAGAAAGCTTGAAATTCATTCAGAAAAGCTCCTTCACTATTCTGTCCACTCTCTGCCTATTACAACCTCTGGTGGTTTTTTACATTCATGCAGATCCCTTTCTTATTATGCTCTCTACACTTCTCTGCTTAAGTAGATCCTACCCATTGTTTGGAGGTCAACTCATGTCCCTCCCTTCCCATGAAAACTTCCCTTAACACTCAGTCCACCATGCTCTCTCCCTCCTCTGAGCTCTACGTACCATTATTCTCTGACTATCTGAGCAAAGTCAAGTAACCTCCCTCAGATTCAGCTCCCTCATCTGTAAAACGAGGATAAAACCAGTATCTACCTCACAAAGTTGCTGTGAGGATGAAATGAGATAACAGATGTAAATTGCTTTGCAAAAGGAGTTGGAAATTGAGGAGATGCCCATCACCTGGGGAATGGTTGAACAAATTGTGGCATAGGATTGTAATGGAATATTATTGTACTAAAAGAAATGATAAACGGGACAATTTCAGAAAAACCTGGAAAGTTTTGTGTAAACTGATGCAGAGTAAAGTAAACAGAACCAGGACAACATTGTATACAGTAGCAACAATACTGTTTGGTGGTCAACAGTGAATGATTTGGATATTCTCAGCAATTCAATGATCCAAGACAATTCCAAAGGACTCATGATGAAAAATGCTCTCTACCTGCAGAGAAAGACCTGAGGGAGTCTGGAATACAGATCAAGCATACCATTTTTTACTCTATTTTCTTCATAGTTTTTTCTTTCTTTTTTGGTGATGTGTCTTCTTCTACAACACGATGAATATAGATATACGTATTACATAAAAGCACATGTGTAACGTATATCAAAATGCTTACTGTGTCAAGGAGGGAAGAAAGGAAAGGAGGGCGAGAATTTGGAACTCAAAAACATAAGAAAATGAATGTTAAATATTGTTTCTACATATAACTGGAGGAAAAAATAAATTATTGCTGAAAAATATTACTTTGCGAACCTTAAAGTACTGTATAAATGCTTGCTATTAATAGCAGTAGTATTATCTCCCACTTGGGCATTTAACCTTCTAAAGATGTAAGCTCCTTAAGGGCAGGAAATATGTCTTAAGTAAGAGATGTTATTCCTCTGCTCAAAAGTCTTCAATAAAAAGGGGAAAAAAAAGTCTTCATTGTTTCCTTGTAAAGTTCAAACTTCTTTGCCTAGCATTCAAGGTCTTCCACTGTCTGGTTCTACCTTAGCATTCCAGACTTCTGTTATTCCCTCCATGTACTCATTTCATAAGTAGAATCCAAAAGGGCTGCTAGGTGGCACAATGGATAAAGAGCAAAGAAGTTAAATGCCCAAGGTCACACAGTTAGTGTTTGAGGCCAGATTTGAACTCAGGAAAAATCATTTTCCTGAGTTCAAATCCAGCCTTAGACACTTACTAGCTGTGTGACTCTGGACAAATTACTTAACTTTGTTGGCCTCAGTTCTCCCATCTGTAAAATGAGCTGCAGAAGGAAACAGCAAACCACTCTAGTATTTTTGCCAAGAAAACAGCTTCCTGAGTTCAAATCCAACTTCAAACACTAGCTGTATGACCCTGAGCAAGTCACTTAACCTTATTGGCCTCACTTCCCTATCTATAAAATGAGCCACAGAAGGAAATGTCAAACCACTCTAGGAGCTTTGCCAAGAAAACCCCAAATGGAGTCATGAGGAGTCGGACACAACTGAAATGATTCAACAACAATGGAATTCCAAAATGGAATATTCCTTGCCAAATTTGAACATATCCTGTACCCTTCTGCCTCAAAGCCTTTCTTCTCCTTGTCCCTTCCTCCTGAATATCCTCCCTTCCCTTTTCCTCTGTTAAATTCTTTCCCATCCTTTGTTTTTTTTTAAATTTTAATAATCATATTTAATTGTTTAAGATTGTTTTCTTTCTGGTCCCCTAAAGCTCTACACAAGAAACTTGTTCCAGGCTAGGGATTTCCCATCCTTTAAAGCCTAATTCAGATGCCACTTCCTCCAGGATGTTCCCCCTTGATGTCTCCTTGGTAATGAGTTTCTCCCTCAGATTAATTTATTTTATTTTTTGATTTATTATCACTGCCAAGGTCATCCTGGGTCATCACCAGTCACCCTGACTTTTCTCTTGCCATTGGTCTTTGTTGACTGGAAAAGGGGGTGAGACCAACAATTCTGGTCAACTCTGCCTCACTCAGATCCAATTCATGAGTAAGTCATCACCCCATGATGTCACTGGTCCTCTTTGAAAATAAAGGACAAACAACAACAACATTGTATGACCTCGTTTGTGTTAATGACCTTCTCCATAACTCATTTTCCTATCTATAAAGTAAGCTCTTATTTACTGATTAGATGGTGAGTTCTTTGAGATCAGGTCATTCTTTAATACAATTAATAAAGCTGATGATAATTACTCCTACTTAGATAGCACTTTTTAACCTAGATGGCACCTATGACGATGATGAACAGTGTTCAACAAATACATACTAAAGGCAATTTAAATGGGGCAGCTAGGGAGCACAGTGGATAGAGCACCAGCCTGGAGAGAGAAGGTCCTTAGTTAAAATCTGACTTCCCCATACTTCCTAGCTGTGTGACCCTAGGCAAGTCACTTAACCCCCACCTTCTAGACCTTATTGCCCTTCTGCCTTAGAACCAATATACAGTATTAATTCTAAGATGAAAGGTAAAGGTTTAAAAAAAAAAAAAGAATTGATACTAAGAAGGTAAGGGTTTAAAAAAAAGAAAAAGAAAAAAAGAAATGAATTTACATGTTTAATACACCAATATTTGATGTAACACAAGTGCACTAGATCCATCTAGAAGAACCAAAATACCAAAGCCCCAGGCCTTGAATGGCCCTCCCCCAGAAAGTCTTTCTAGACTATCTCAGTTGATAATACTTTCTCCCCTCCTTAATCTCCTGCAACACTTTCCATATTTAGGGCCATGTTTAACATAGTCATTCTATAGTCTATTTTCATCATAAAACATATGTGCAAATAAATGGGGCAGGACTGGACTTGTGATTTCGTTGCTATAAGGAATTCTCAGAAGAGTTCCTTTACCAAAGCAGATTCACACTAGCTCTATAATTTGGAGTCTTTGAGAATTGCCTGGGGGCCCTGAGATTTTAATTGACTCGCCTGGGGTCACACAGCCAGTTCATGTCAGAGGGTGGGACTTGAACTCAAGCTACCTCTCATATAAAATGCATTGGGAGAATTTATTTTTCATATATTGTATTAATTACTCCATCAGGCTCTAGATTAGAAAAGCCCTGATCATTTCTTATTTATTAGAGGATTCCTGTGCCAAGGTCTTGGTACCATCCAGTCTATGATTTGTGCATTTTCTTTCTTCTTAGGAATTCAAAGAAATGTGTTCCTTTCACAAAATCTGGCTAACAGGAAAGTTTTACAAGGATTCTTTTCCTGCCTACATGACAGCCTTAACAACCATTACCTGTCAGTTTACGGGGAAGGGCTGAGAATTTGATGGACCATCTTCGAATTAACTATTAACCAATTAGAGATCTCTTGGGATGTTCAAGGGATGAGCTGAATAATGAGCTCCCAAAGGTGTCTATAGGTACCTGGGCCAGGGATTTCAGGGTCTTGGATTTATTGAGAATATCTTTTGACCAGATTAGGATGTCTTGACTGGTCCATTAATAAATTATTTTACAATCAAGACATACTGCCTCTCAGGAATTTCAGTTGTTACAGCATATATGTTGGGGGGAAAGGAGGAAGGAATATATTAAAAATATATGTGGGTGTGTATATAAATGAATGTATAAAGTAGAACATCTGTTCTTGGGGTCAAGAAGACTCCAAGTCCTTCTTCTGACACATCCTAACTATGTGACCTTGGGCAAGTCACCTAAACTTTCAATGGCCCAAGGCAACTCTCTAAGGCTAGAAGATAAAGAAAAATGTGCCTCCCTGGTACTGATAGAGAAAAATGTCCTCGACTTTACGACTATGAAATGATAGGTCCAGATCATAAATAAATGTAGATATTAGGTGTAGATTTTAGATTTTATTTATTTAATATATGTACATAGATGTGGGCACATTTATAAATATCTCTACATTTAGGTGTGTCAAATCTATATATGTATGTTTATCCATAAATACATATAGTGCAAGCATTTATGTCTATATATGTGTTCAATATATATGTAAATGTATTGTATGTTTATTGTTTGTGAGCATTTATAGATGAATCTAGGTAAGTATGTTCTATCTATATGTAATATATGTAATATAGTATGAACATTTATAACTATATGCATATATATGAAATATATTTGCATATGCACACAAAAATACAGATGTTGTATCTTAATATTTGTAAATTCATGTGTTTGTGTTAAATATTTGTATAGATATATTGTAATAAACAGATATTATATGTGAACATTTATAGATATATGTATCTAGGTGTATATACTAAATATATGTGTAGGTATATGTGAAATATATTAGATGAGCATTTATAAATACATGCAACATTGAGTATATTTGTGTACATATATAAATATATATGTTATAGCTTGGTATTTCTAAATATATGTATATTTTTATAGGTGTAATACATTTACAGATTATTGTAATATACATATATATTGTGTTGAATATTTATTGGTGTCAGTATCAGACATATAATGTGTATGTGTGTGCATGTGTAATATAGCATGTGCATGTTTATGAACATGTATGCATGTGTGTTTGTCTGTGTGTATATATATGAAATATCAATGCATTACATCTTGGAATTTGAAAATATCTGTATCTTCATACATATTATATACATATGTATAAGATACATGTTCATTTGTGGATCTTTATATATTTGTTGATGTGTTTATTTGTATTCATGTTTATGTGTAACATATTATGGGTGAGCATTTATAAATATATGTATGTATACATCAGATCTATTTGTATAATGTGAATATCAAATACGTGTGGTATGGAACCATTTTTATATTTATGTTTGCATGTGTGGATATGCATGGATATAGATATGTGTGGATGTAATACACACATGTGTCAGCATTTATACAAGTGTATACATAAATCTATGTCTGTAAATATACATTGTACATTGTTATATACATTATTAGAATTTGTTTTTATATAGACATTTCTAATCTATACTACATATTTAAATATGTTAATTGTTTAAATTTATATATAATATACACAGTAAATATAATGTAGCATATAAAATATATTTGTGTGTACATTCTTAGAATTTATATATGTGTGTTATATATTATATGTTTATATGTACATTATTAGAATTGTATATATAACATTTGTGTATTATATAAGCTTACATGTTCACTTAGAATATATTATATTATATATAGTTATATGTGCATTGTTAGAATTCTTATATATAATATGTGTATTATATATAACAAATAGTTATGTGTACATCATTAGAATTTATATGTGTAACATATGCATGTATATTATATACATATTTATATGTACTTTGTTAGAATTTATATGTGTAATATATGTGCATTGTATATTATATATATTTATATGTACATTGTTAGAAATTTTATTTTTCACATACTGTATTATTTTTATATCAGGGTCTTGGATAATAAAGGCCCCAAATCAATTCCTGTATATTAGGGAGAATTCCTGAGCCAGGCCTGGCAGCATTTGGTCTATAGATTTTTGCTTTCTCTTTGTCCTGAGGAATGTGGTCCTTTCACAAAGACTCTTGGCAAACATGCAATGGGAAAGTTCTGCAATGATATTTTTCTAGTGTGCATGCCCTGTTCACCTATGGGGATGGTGGAGGATGGCTAGGTGGATGGACCTCCTCTTAAATTAGCTGTCACCAATTAAAGATGTCTGGAAATAGTCAAGGAAGGGGTGACTAATGAGCTCCTAAAAATCCATGTTTTAGGCTGCCTGACTCACAAGCTTGGGTGGGTCATCCCTGGTCCCGAGAAAGAGCCCTGGAGACCCCATGTTACTTTATCGGTTATGATGCTGGCCTAACCCATAAATCTGATATAATCCAGAAATGTATATTCTTACCCAAAAATCAGTCTCTCAAGATAATTTTAATTGTAACAGTATATGTAAATGTACATATAAAAATATAAAATACATCTATATAAATGTTCTCTAAAATTAAGTATAGAAAAAGTCACTAAGGATTTCTGGTGATGAGCAGCAGTCCTTTGAGGAGGAATATTACATGGCACTTGAGTACTAAAGATATTTTAGAGGGCAGCTAGGTGTTGTTTTTTAAACCAGGACAGTATGTCTTGAGTTTGAACAGAGCTGATACAAGTTGGAGAAATTATGCAAAGAGTGGAAAGTTAAGGATTGAGAGTATGTCCTAGAGATGGGAGGTTCTAGGTTCAAATTTGGTCTCAGATACTTCCTAGCTGTGTGACTCCTGGACAAGTCACTTAACTTCCATTGCCTACCCTTACTGCTCTTCTGCCTTAGAACCAATACACAGTATTGAGTCTAGGATTGAAGGTAAAGGAGAAAGAAAGAAAGAAAGAAAGAAAGAAAGAAAGAAAGAAAGAAAGAAAGAAAGAAAGAAAGAAAGAAAGAAAGAAAGAAAGAAAGAAAGAAAGAAAGAAAGAAAGGTGT
>NC_058136.1:100156-115369 GCF_016433145.1 Gracilinanus agilis | reverse complement strand
ACTATTCTCCCTTTTGATCTCGGCCCTCATCATTTTTAAACATAACATGTATAACCTATATCACACTTCTTGCCATCTCAGGGAGGGTGGAGAGAAGAGAGAGAAGGAAAGGATTTGAAACTCAAAAGCTGAAAACAAAATGAATGTTAAAAATATCTTATATGTATTTGGGGAAAACAAAATATTAAATTAAAAATAAAAGATAGTACATATTAAATTACAATAGCAACAAAGTTATCTTATTTATTTTCATACCATTCTGAAATTTCTAATCACTTTTTAAAAAAATGTTTTACTGATACCCTTTTCTTTCGTTGTAAAATTAAAAACAAACTCTCTATAACTACTACTAACTCATTCCCTTGTCCTAACAGAAACTTTTCCTTGTAACAAATAATTGTCATGAAAAGCAATTCAACCCACTGACTGTGTCTGAAAACCATGTCTTATTCTACAACTCTAGTCTATCACCTCTCTACCAAGAGGTAGAAAGTATGTTTCATCATCAATCTTTTGAAGTCATGATTGATAGTTGGTCTTGGTCTTTGAAAGTTGTTTCCCTTTACATTATTGTGTTGTTTGTGCAAATTGTTCTCCTAAATTTGCTCTTTTCACTCTGCCAAAACTTTATACAAGTCCGCAAATTTCTCTGAATTCATCATATTCATCATTTCTTATGACTAAATAATATTCCAGGCAGTCAATAAATACTCCCAGTCTAAAACTATACAAAGATTTGGGGGATAATCTGAATCTTATATCAACCAAGCATTCTCCCTCTAGCCATGCATGTAAAAAGTCTCACCTTTCCTTCCCTCTAATTTGTATATAACTCTTTTGTGTTTAAGTCATGTCAGGTAATTGAGGATCATTGGTATAACTTTTTGGTCTAAATCTGATTTTTGCCATACTCCTACATTTTCCTAATAGTTCTCCTTGAAAAGATTTTTTTTACCCCATAGATCAACGGTTGGCAACCTTTTTGGCCGTGAGAGCCATAAACGTCTGCAGAAGGAGGAGGATGGAGGCAGAAGGCGCTGGAATATGGGGCGGGGGCTGAAGGGCCCCCTGGTGCACATCGTGGGGCTCTGCCCCGACTGGCCAGTAGGGAGGTGGAGCCAGATATGGCTCCAGAGCCATATGATGCCAACCCCTGCCATAGATGATACCCTTTGCTTTATCAAACATTTTGCTTGTTTTGCTTGCTTGTTTGCATCTGGTTCTTGTCTACCTAAACTTATTGAACTTATCAGCTTTTTAATTTTTAACCAGTATTAAATTGTTCTGATGCCTATCATTTTAGAATATAACTGTATGTCTATTGCTGCCAGGTACCTTTTCTTCCTATCTTTTTCCCCCCATTTTACTTTTATTTTACTGGAATTTAATTCCTGCATTTGAAGAGAGACTGTTATCTCTAATTCTGCAAAAGTCCTTGATAGATGGATTCCATGGTAATAAGTCATCATTTTTATTATATTTGCATTGCCCAATCACAATTAATCTAATGTGTAGTGATTTAGAGTATTTCTTTTTAACAGGCTATAGATAGCTTAGATTTGCCTGTTTATATGCTTTGACTGTCAAATGGAAACTAATCCTTTTTCTTATTTCCTTATCCATCTTGAAAATGAAATCTTTATCAGGAAAATTAGTCACAAAGAACCTTTCTTAGTTCCTACTAATTTTTTTTCTTAAAGCAGTTTATCTAGACCTCTCCTTTGCCCCTGTCATAATCTACTTTTTATTCATACTTATATGTGGACATAACTTATTCCACCCCCATTAGGTTAGATGGACCTCAGAATATGAAGCTATCCTTTTTTCCTTTTTTGGATAATTCCTAAAGCAGTGATTTCATTAAATAATAAATAAATAACACAATAGGTGCTTTAAAATTGTTTCTTGAATTAAATTGATTTTTTAATTCCCCTTACTCAGCAACTCCACCCACATTGGGTTCTACTCTCTCTAAATTTCTAAAGAACCTACATCTATTCCCATCATTTGCTACTTGATCATATATATATATTTCATTGTATCATTCTTTGATTAGTTATAAATCATAACTTTTCAGGAGAAAAGGAGGAAGGAGACATCTAGCCTCCTCTGCTCTATGAGTCTTTCTGCTTCATTGAGAGTTCTTACCCCTTTTGAAATTATAACTGAAGTTATATTTTCAAGTTTTCTGTTGAGGTCTTATATTAGTCAGCCCTGAAAAGGGCCCAGCAAACCCTCACCCCTGAATATTCCAGAAATTCCTTTTAATATTATATATATATACCCTTCACTGATTTAACAATAATAATAGCTTACACTTCTGTAGTGCTTTAAGTTACATGAAATACTTTACATACATTATCTCTCTTGATCCTTAAAACAACCCTGAGTAGGTTCTGTTATTATCCCTATTTTATAGATTAATATGGCTAATTCTGATTATGAAATTTCCATATAATCTCCCCAAATAGTATTTATGGTACCTTTCTGCTCTAAAGATTGTACATAAAATGGTACACGAAGAACAAAGCCAGAATCACTGAAATGAAAGGAGTGGCCTTTTCAAGGTAAAGGAAGCATTCTACATCTTTGGAAGAAATATGAAGTTTAAAGAGCTCAACTCTGTATGAAAAGGTCAGCAAAGATACCTTTCCCAAAGTCCACCCTTGCCAACCCTCAATCTCTCTACTACCAACCCCCTGCCAAGTTCCAACCCCAGTTTCTGACTTAAGACCCCAACAGGTTCTTTGCAGCAAGTTTCTCTGATAAAAGTTTCATTTTCAAGATATATAAGGAAATGGTTCATGTTAAGTTCCGACTACTAGGTGCCAGACACTAGGCAAAGTCCTTAATCAACATCATTGCATTTGATATCCTCACAACAACCCTGGGACATAAATGTTATTATCTTCTTCATTTCACAATAGAAGAACCTTAGACAAATAGAAATTCAGTGAATAGTGCCAGGCCTGGAGTGATGGAGATTCATCTTCATGAGTTCAAATATGGCCTCACATACTTACAAGCTACATGGGCAATTCATTTAACCTTGTTTGCCTCAGTTTCCTAATCTATAAAATGATCTAGAGAAGGAAATGGCAAACTACTCCAGTATCTTTGGTAAGAAAACTCTAAATGGGGCCACAAAGAATTGATCATAACTAAATACATGAATATGTACACATATACAAAATAAATGTACAGATTAATACACATAAAAGCAAATAGGCTAATGTACAGCAAGGTAAAATAAATTATCCAACACTATATAGCTAGGCTCTCAGTAACTGCTCCTAAATTACCAATAGACTTCATCCAGGTCCTGAGGAACCATAGCATGTAATCACCTAGAAAAAATTGAATAAATTATAAAAATTTCCTCTCTTGTAAAATAACCACTCCCAAAGACCAACCAGCTGGCTTTGGATGCCAGGTGCACTAAAAAGAAACAGAATGCCATGCTAATTCCTCCATATCAGTCATCTTCCTGGAAAGGGAAAAAAGAAACAGATTCAATTATCCTGGAGGCTGTGCCTAAAATAAGGATGCTCCTTAGCTAATTCCATTTTATGGAGGGAGGGCAGTGTGTGCTTCTCATCTCTTCCCTGCAATCTGCCATGGCAAAAGGGCACTGAAAGTGCATGCTACTACCCCCACACTCACACAGACTTGACAGAACACAAAGCATCTTTCTTCTAAACCCAGCAATGATTTTGAAGGTTTCTCAAGGAAAGTGAAAGAACTTGCATTTTTCCTCCAAATTCCAAGCCAACTTATGTAATGGATTTTATAGCACCTGTGTTTCTACAACAAGACATTTGATATGCCACATGGTATACATTTTTAAAAAGAAAAGACAGTTTGAAATGTAGTTTTACTATTTAGAGCTCCTACCACAATTAGGAGAATTTTTTGTATTTTTAAAGCCTCATGTTTCTCATGGAAACCACTTGATTAGTACATCGACAACTCTATTTTAACAGCACATATGGCACATAGATAATATACCCTAGTTTTCTTGGGAATTGCTTTGAAAGGAGCAGTAGGAAAGTTGTCAGTCCCCCAAATGGCCAATAGGTTTCATATGTAGCAAATTGGGCTAGCAACAAACAAACAAATAAACAAATTTTTTAAAACCCTCAAGTTCAGTTCAAACAGTACTGGACCACAAGTGCCTGAGGATATTTTGAAATGATGGTAGATTCAAGGATTTACGGTGACCCTGATCCCTACAGAAAAATCATTTTTACTGAACCCACCAGGAGTGTCTCATTTTAAGTAAACTCATGTGTGACATGGTCTTGGGTTGCTATCCCAACCCCAATTTGCCCAGGAAATCTAGGTCTCCAGAGCTTGGCTGTCTTATCTTTCTTCAGTGTCCTGTGGGGTAATCTTCAGTACCTATGGGGTATGAAGAGATGGATGAGTGACGGTTATGTTGTTGTAGCTCATGAGTCCCCACTAGTATACTTCTCCATCCCCCATCAATGATTATCAGTTGATACCCATTAATTAGGCTAACAATTAGCTTTCAGAGATAAACATTTACTATGGTATAAATATCACTCAAGGTCTATAGCATGTTTACTAATACATAAAGAATCTTTAGGAGAGTGTGCTTAAGATTAGAAAGCATATGTTTGCTAAAGGGGTAAGGCATAGCTACTCGTTCCCGGAAGTCCTGTCCTCCCCTTCGTGTGGTACTCACAAAGTTCTCAACAAATATGCCATGATTTTTCTTCTAGGCTCCTTGTAGAATCTTGAATCAATATTTTTCCATCTCATTCAGTCTTTTCTCAATTCTTGATGAGTCACCACTTTCTCAGTGTTATTGCTTGGACATCAATGCAGAAGTCCAAAATCTTCTAGATATCCAAAGTTTACAAGGTCATTCTCTGGTCAAAAAGGGGAAGAGAATGTATGTGAAAAGTTCTCTACTTCACCTGGTTCATATCTCTGAATTTTAAGTATTTGTCAAGAGTAGAGAGCATTCCAGCTTTATTACTCTAAAAGAATCTTTTGGGAAAAGGAAGAAGGAAAGTCCCCAGGCTCAATATCAGTCTCTTTCTTCCCTACTTTTTTGGCCAGATGAAGGTCTTGTGAGCTTAAAAGTTATCAGAATATTTTGAATTTCCCATTTGTCCATCAAAATTCTAATAGTATACCAGCAACAGTTGAGAAAGTATCCACATCAGGCGCCAAGGGCAGAATGTATATAGATTCAACACCAAAACATAAGAGAAAAATGTTGTTGTTTAATTGTTTAACTCTTATCTGACTCTCCATGACCCTATGTGGGATTTTCTTAGCAAAGAGACTGGAGAGGTTTGCCATTTCCTTCTCTAGTGGATTGTCAAACAGAGGTTAAATAACTTGCCCAGGGTCACATAGCTAATCTGAGGCTAGATTTGAATTTAGGAAGATTAGTCTTCCTGAATCTAAAACTGGTATTCTGTCCAATGTGGCACCTATTAGTTACACCATACTGTGTGAAATTAAATTCTTCCATCTTGTGGCACCCTAACTGTGAGTGTTATAGAATAACATCATATCTAATGGTCTGTTGTCTCCTGGTGTCAGTGTGCAACATCACCATATAGGAAAGAGCTAGTGGGGTTTAAAAGGCAAGCAGAGAACGGAGAAGGTCTTTTTACTTCCGTTCCTAAACAGACTGGCTCCCTGAACTGGTATTTGATGAGTGGCAGCCAGGATGGAGAGGACCATGCTGGGCTGAAACCTGGGACCAGATTAGTAAGGCTGAAATCTCTCTGTCTCTCTATCTGTCTCTCTGTCTGTCTCTCTGTCTCTCTCTCGTATGTTACTAATAAATGCTTATAATTCTGGCCAAATCACCTTTTTTTATTTGTTACAATGCCAAGAAATAACATCTTGAGGACTTTCAGGAGGTATGAATTAGTCTAAGTTTGAACTCACTTTGCACTGGAATCTACTTGCACTGAAGAGAGAGTGTATCACAAACTTCTGTGACAATTTTACCTTAGTAAATATGCTATTAGGAAAGGAGTGATAAATGTCACCTTAGTAAACAATCCTTTTTACATGGCAGTTGTTTGTGTAACTAATCGATATCAAATTATAGTCATGACAGGAAATAATCAAAGCATAGCTATAGAGAATCATGAACATGTTGTTGTTCATCCTTCATCTTTGAAGAGGACCAATGATATCAAGAAGGTGATATTTTGACTTACTCATGCATTAGAATTTTGTAAGACAGAATTGTGCAGAGTCATTGGTCTTACTTTGTCTTCCAGAGTCATTGAAGTTCAGTGGCAGGACAAAAGTCGGGATGACTGATGATGGCCTGGGATTCAGTGGATGATGTTGGCATTTTTGATTTCTGAACAAGCTCTAACCACTCCTACTTCAGTTGTCTTCGTGGTCATTGAAATGAATTGTTCTCATCTGGCCATTATGCCAAGGGGCATCTTCACATGATAGGTTTGACACATGTTCATTACCCTTAATGTAATTTAGCTTGACTGCAGAGACAGTTTTACTAGAGTGTGGCTGCAAGAGTTAGGTGAGAGGCATGGCAAGCTCTCCTACCAGAGGTGCTAGTCCTCCCTGAATATTTCATATACCCCTGGGTCATGACCTCTAGCACTTAAACAACAACCATCAACCATTTAGGGCCACCCCTAAGGCCCTGAGTAGGAAAAAATATATAGCCTGCCTTCTGGGAAATGGCTTATCTTTGAAGAATAAAGTTGAATGAAGAACCTACTAGAATTTCATAAAAAGATGTATGTTGACCTCATCTAAAGTAAATATTGAGGCCTTTACATTTTTGAGTACCAGTGGGAGAAATTCTCCACTGAACACTGTTATCAGTCACTACTTCAGTTTGAGGGCCTCCTTCAGGAGGAAAACTGGCAATTTTTTCTCTTCCTGTTGCTTTAGATTGTAGCTATAAAGTCACTGATTCTGGTGTATTTCCTTTTCAAGCCAACTTCCTCATTTTAAAATTATTTTTGCCTATTTAGATGCTTAAGTACAATTAGTAATATTGAATCTAATATGAGAAATGTGACTTTTGCATTTTGACATTTTTGGTATCTAGTATCTACATGCTTATATTTCCCCTTTTTCATTTTAGGATACCCAGATTGCTTTTATTCTTATTAGATCCTTAGATCAAAAGAGCAGTAACCATACCCCTCCCAGGATCATACCACCTTAGAAGTACCAAAAACTTGCAAATTCCCAGAACTAATTCTGAAAATAGCAGCATGAAAAAGCCTGAAGCTTGAGACAGGGCCTCCTGACCCCTCAGTGTGCAGAGCCCAACTTTAACACAAAATTCAAAATCAAGAAATAGGCCAAAAAAATTAACAAACAATTAAAAAAGAATTTGACCACAAAAAACTACTACAATGGCAGGGAAGACCAAGACATAAACTCAGAAGAAGACAATAGTACGAAAAGAGCTACAATTAAAACCTAAGAGAAAAAAAGTAATTGAACAAAATTTCACTGAAAAAAATCTTTCTTTATTAACTAGAATTGGGTAGCTGGAAGCCAATGACTTCACAAGACACCACGAATCAATAAAAGAAAATCAAAGAATGAAAAAAGATAATGTGAAATATCTTGTTTGAAAAAAATTGACCTGGAAAATAGGGTAAGGATCATGCACCAACCAGAGTACTTGATACATTGTAATTGTTTGATAAGTGCCTTTTGGGTGATTGAAAGAAATTCTAGAGGCTATATAATATAACCAAGCATTTTATAGTAGATACACCTGCAGAGTAGAGATTAGACCAAGGTATGTCAATCAGAACAAATAAAAAAGGAATGAAGAAAGTTGCAAAGGCAAAATTCCTTATTAAGATGGTGACATGAAAAGTTGTAGAGAAGTCAAAAATCTATACCAACAACAAAATAGTAAAGCCTTGTTTTGTAACCTTTGCCAATTTAAGAAATAAAAATACTAATTCTGAAAATGTAATAACTAGCTCTCCAAAGTCAGTAAGAGCTGGCTACTGGATACTCCTAAGAGAAGAGTTAACAAATATGAGGAAGGGGTATAGTAAGTAGGTCTTTCATAATATGCCTCTTATCTGAACCAGATTAAAAAAAATTGGGAGCACTTGCACGTACATGTGCACACACACATAAACACAGAGCAATTGGTGTATAAATATATTGAGATAATGGTGGAAACTGGTTTTGCAAATCAATTGTTACCTCATTCTGTTAAAATCAGTGATAAAATGCTAAACCCTTGTATCTTAACCAGGCCAGAATAAATCTATGTCTATCAATCACAGGCTTTTGGCAAAGTATGAAAAAGTCTTTGGTTACCTAGAGTAACATTGCACAAAAAGTATGTTGATTAACTGCGAAAATTTGTCTAAGTCCCATGAATCCTCTGTAAAATATCAGTCTGATTTAGAACCTAAGAGATTTTCAGTTAGCTTAGCAACAGAGAAGAAAGCTTTCCAACTTAAAAAAAAATCCTGAGAAGTAACTGATGGAGAAGGGGGTGGGGAAGATAAGCAGGCTCCAGTGTTTCTGTCTCAATTTTCTTCTTCTTTTATAATGAATTTTGGATAACCTTTCATCTTCCCATTATCACTCTACCAGAGTCCTTGGAATAGCTGATAGCAATGTATGCACTGAGAGCGGAAGGCAGAGTAGATTCAGATTCTCATTTTTATAAACAGCTCATCAGAAAACTAACCATACCTAAGGGGAACATCTTGAGAACTCCATAAAAAGAACTTGGAGGAACTGAATTACTCCTTTGACACATATGCTCTCTAAGCCTGATTCCAAACTCCTGGACCCTGTATATCCTGGTGAGAAAATATGCCATGGATGCAATGGGGGAGGGGGATAATTTGTATCACATGTTGTTGTTATTTTAAACTAATAAATAGCATTCACTTAAAGCTAATAAAATCTGGCTGACTGATAATAAGCTAACAAAAAGGGCAGGAAAAAGTGTAAATGAACATTTCATAGAAAAGATAATCTACAACCCCTCAGGGATTACCCTATTGATCTGAAGGGATCGAATAACCACCCTCCAGGCTTTTCAGTGTGACTTTATCAGTGAGAAGGAGTTTGAATAATCACCTCAGAGCACACATCAAATTTACCTCCATAGAGAAACAGGCAAGGAAAGAAAAAGGAAAGAGGAGAAATACTCAGAACAAACCTCAACTTTGGAGAGTTGATCATAAAAGATATGATTAAGAAAAGGAAAGAAAGTACTAGGGAAAATATTAGAATCTGAGTCTGGTGAAATGAAACCAACAATGTCAGTTGTATATTAATAACATTCATCAGATTCATCCTCTTTCATCACCTCCTTCTGCATAATTAGGAAGAAAATGGAAATGTGTTCAAGGGTATAATGGAGGACAACAAAAAATCATTGTAATAGCGAAACCTTAAAAAAGGAAGAGGAATAACAGAATGGATTATAAAGCAGAAACCAGAACAAGATGGTAATATACACATTTTATCCAATCTTTAGTTTTTAAAAAAGGAAGGTATTTACCTGCCAGAGATAAAGCAACTATAGCTGATCCACAGGAAAAGAAAGTAAAATCTGCAAAAAAAAGTATCCACCTTCAGAATTGACAGTTTAGAATGTCAGGGCATATTTTAAACCCACTATATCATTTGTTATCTTTTAATTTTTCCTTTATAGGGATTTTTTGAAAACATTGTATATAAAATGATATTAATTAAAAATGATTTCTATAGAAAAATGACATTGTTCTCTTACTAAATTAACTCCTCTTTAGATCTAGATGCCATGAAATGATGAATCAAAGTATTTGAGAGTGTGGTTAGAATGCTTAAAAACTTATATTGTTCTAAAGCAAGTGATAACTTCTTACCCCTTTGAATCTTGGTTGCACTGGTTTTCTTTGTACAAACAATTTTGAATTTAATATAATAAAAATTGTCTATGTTACATCTCATATAATCTATTTCTTATTTGCTCATAAATTCTTCCCTTATCAGTTAATTGATCTGAAAGATAAACTATTCTATGCTTCTTAACTTGCTTATGATATCACACCTTGGGTCTAAATCATGTGCCCATTTGGACCTAATCTTAGTATAGCTTATGCTATACTAAGAATGAATTTTCTGATTTTGATTAAGGTGAGTGCTCTGTGTGAGTGTCTGTGCTTTCTCTGATGTCCAGCAAGACTGGCCCTGTGCATAAAAATCTTTTTGCACTGATTACATTCACTAGAGTTTTCCTCAGTGTTAATTCTTTGATGTTAAAAGATGAATATTGATATTCACCACAGAATTCTCTCCAAACTAAGGTATAGAGACCATCACTCATGAATTTTTATTTGTCACTTTCTTCCACAGAAAGGCTCACTTCTGTTGTCTCCTTCATTTCACATCTGATCTCTTCTTCTGGTTCCTCAGACCTTCTTGCTATAGCATTATGAGGCTTCCCTTTGCTACAAATAAGAGATCTCATCTTCTCTGGGAGCTGGAAGCCCTGGTCATGGGAGATCAGTCAGGGAGTAGGACGGAGAGAACCTTGTCATTGAGTTCTCTTTAGGGAAAGGTGTGTGGGTCCAGTGACTCCACTCAGAGAACCTCTCCATGGAGTTCTCACAGGAGTCTGCTCTGACCCCTAAAAGTCTGTAATGCAGGAACCGAGGGTAAGATGTGCCTGTTATTCTGCTATGAGTAAGAGCCACCCACCCACCCCCATCCTGTTCTGGTCCATTCTGGCAGAAACTCCTAAACTCCCAAACTGGGTACAAAGGTCATTGTTCTGGGTCTGTCTGAAGCCCCAAGACACAGAGATCTTGAGGGATCAACTTTTGTCCCATTGCCCTACCTGCTCCTCACTCCCTAAACCTCTCTGAGCCTTGTGTACTGTTCTCTGGAGGAGTCTCTGCCTCTTCTCCTGGGGAACTCAATAACCCTTGCTGGTCTCAATCCTCTCAGCCAGTTCATTCATCCTGACAATGATGGAGAAGTGCCTGGGGGATGCTTTCAAGGACTCCTGAAGGAGTTTCCCCAGCATTTAGTTTGAGAAGAAGAGTGGGGAGAAGGTCAGGGAACCAATCTGGAACCAGAACATTTGGTTCTGGTACAATTTCTTCAGAAAAGGCTAGACTCATTCGATAGTTTTCCATTATCTGGAAATGAGAAACAGCTAGAAGGGTAGTAGACACAGGAAGGCCTCAGTTTACATCTTGTCACAAATAGCTCCTATGTGTGTGCCTCAGAACAACCCACCTAATCAAATCTCTATTTCCCTAGCTGTAAAATGGGGACAATTATGTCACTAAATTTGGAAGATGAAGGTAAGGAAGAAGTGGCATAATATTACAGAGAAAATTAAAACTTACAGCAGAAATAGATAAATCAACAGAAAAAGCAAAATCAGATCAGAATGGAGTGATTTCCAAAACATATTTTTTAAAAATTATAAAGCCCCACAAATAAATATTAAAAGATGAGAAAATTAAATCAACATTTGATGAAATAGAGAACTCTGTATATTTCCAAGAGAACATGGAATCACATGAAGATGAGGTAAGAAAATAGGGATTGAGTAAGTTCTTTTTTTCTGGCAATACCAATATAGCAAAAAATTGTTTAACTTTACTTGTTTAAAGAAAAACTCTTGCCTTCTGTCTTAGAATCAATACTGATTCCAAAGCAGAGGAGCAGAAAGTATCTGAGGCCAGATTTGAACCCAGGATCTCCTGTATCTAAGTCTGGATCTTAGTCCATTGAGTTCAGCTAGACCCCCTATACTTGTTATAAGAACAGGCATTTGTTATTTTGGGGAAGGAGATAATAGGGAATAATAACAGTTATGAGAAAAAGAAAAGGGGGCAGCTGGGTGGCTCAGTGGATTGAGAGTCAGGCCTAGAGATGGCAGATCCTAGGTTCAAATCAGGCCTCAGACACTTCCTAGCTGTATGACCCTGGGCAAGTCACTTAACCCCCGTTGCCTAGCCCTTACCTCTCTTCTTCATTGAAGCCAATACACAGTATTGACTCCAAGATGGAAGGTAAGGGTTTTTAATTAAATAAAATAAAAGAAAGAAGATCATCATTGAAGTATTTATAATACAGAGAAACAAGAAAAGTAGTGCAATTTTGTTTCTACCATATTACATTTTATTTATGCATACATATATATGTACATATATTTCAAGGGAGATTATATATATATATTTAAGTATTGATATATGTATATACAAAGACATATATTTAGGTTATATGTATTAGATTCATAGTTTACATACAATTCTTTTTGACCTTCATAAATGAAAATGTTTGCTAATTTTCCAGCTCATAAAATTTTTTGAGGTTGATAAAGTGATACAGTTTCCCATAACATAAATTATTATCTATAATTCTGATACAAATACTAATAACATTTCTATTTATACAGTGTCTATTATACCCAGAAAGAGGCAGCTGGTGGCTTAGTGGCCAAAAGTCAGGAAGATGTGGTCAAATGCAACCTCAGAGCCTTTCTAGCTGTGTAGCCCTGGGCAAGACACTGAACTTGACTGTCTATCAAAAGGATCCACTAGAGAAGGGAATGGCAAACCACTCCAGTATCCTTGCCAAGAAAACCTCATGGATAACTCTGGTCCATGGGGTCACTGAGAATCAGATATATAATAGCACCTAACTACCTAATAGGGCTGTTGTGAAGACTGAACAAGAAAATATTTGTAAATCTCTTAGCATAAAGTGTGGCACATAGTAGGTGCTTACTCCCTTCCCTTTCCGCTCTGCCCCTTATATCTTCACTAGGGGAAGGAGTTATATACAAAGGCAGCTTTAAAAAGGTCAGATTATTTTTTGTAGTGGTAATATATCGGCAGCCAAGTGGCTACCATTCTAGAGCCATCAGGCCAGCTCTAGATTTGGTCCACATATACTCCATGTCCATGGCTTATGTCTAGCATGTGCTATAGCCCCTAACTCAACAGAAAAAGTGAGCTTCTTCACTTTCTTTTCTCTGAACAGTCATATGGATACATAAGTCATCGAGTTATTCTAATACAAAGTAATAGCATACAGAATGAGAAAGTTCATGTGTATATTAAATAAGCACAAAAGAGTATGGAAACAACATATGGAATATCTAATTAGTTACATATAACATATTAAAAGAGGTAGGGAGACATCAAAGCTAATTGTAGCACAGGACAGGCACATATATAAGAAGACATAGAAACAAGCTGTTAACATAAGATGCAATTAAAGAGAAAAAAACCAAATAGTCCATCCTTCATTCTCAACAAGGATTCATTGATTATTTCCTGACTCAGTCTGAATCATGAGTCCATGACTGATCTCTACCCCACCCTAAGGTAATTTCCAAAATTTTATGGTAATATTCTACAGACTACTAGAGTTTATCAAGCTGAGTCAACACAAACATCAGTATCTAAATAATGCTTGTTATAAAACAGCTGAACCACTGGTTGATATTTGTATCTGTCACTAAAATTAAATTTTTTCAATTAATATTTATTCATATGTAATAAAATATTTGTGGCAGCTACACCAATGATAAGCAAGCAGAGTCAATATCTTCACCATTTGTTGTTTTCTTGACACTTCTAATAGAATGGTTTTGCGTACAGACTTGACACTTCAACTAGGACATTCACACAGAATTTTAAACCACATTCTTGTGTGGACAAACAAATAATTGCTGTTTTCCCTAATGCAGATTTATGAAGTATATTATCCTTTTTAACAGGTGATTATTCTTACAGAAACAATTTGAAAACATGAAATGTTTTAATATTCTTCTTCCATTACTTTATATTACAGTTTAAATTGAAAGCTAGCTCCAAAGAATAAAAAGTAGAAAAACACAGTATTTTAAAAGCTTTCTTTATGGAAGTATAGTAAGAAATACAGTGACACAGACTGACAAATGTATGTGTGAATACATTAAAGACCTGTGTTTTCATCAGTGAAGGAATTCCCTCCACCAAAACAGATCACATTGAATCTATAAATCATAGTTTTGGAAAACTGTCTCATGTAGTGCAGAGAGAGGGGGTCATGATAGTTTTTTTCAAGCTTTGGCTGAGTTCTGAAATCAGTTAGGAGTTTGGAATCTTGAGGGAGAGAAGTCAGTTGGTTTGGGGAATCTCATGGAGAGAGTTTCAGACCAGCTGAGCTGCTTCCTTGCCTATCTGAAGAATTGAAATTTTAGCCTAGCTTTGGAATATTTATTTAAGAATTGTTAGTTTAGATAAACCCTTTGGATCTCTATTCCCTACCTTATTTCCTACCTTCCTTCACTTACCTTAAATGTCTGTGGAGTTAATAAGGAGAGTAAATTAGAGGGTAGTTCAATTCTGTGAGGGGTTTAACTATAATTCAACAGTATTATATCTAAATAAATTGGTTAGTCATCATTTATTCCCTTTAGACATCAAGAGCACCTTGAGAGCTGAGTTAAGGCAGGACCTTGCTCAAACCCCATCTCTGCCTCCCTTCCCCCACCTGAGGTTCCTGTAAACAACTGTTAGGGCTTCCTCAATTCCACCTTCCTGACAAATCATCCTTAAAGACAATAAACCCTTTTGTGTTTCAACAGACCTGTTAGTTACTTTGTCATTTATTTAGTAAGAGAGGGAAGAAGAGGGAAAGAACCAACATACTCTGGGCTTGAAGGGAAGCCAGGTATCCATCTTGAAGGAAGGTGAAACTTCAAAACAAGCCCCTTCCTGTGAAATTAACTAAAGCCTGTAGTTAATTTCAGTTCAGTCTATTTCCCTCAGTTTATCTTTAAGTCTAAGTCCTAGTCTATAAACCCTGCTGTCTTTGCCTGTTTAGATTAATTCTCCCTCTCCCTGAAGATCTTTGTTCCCTTTAGTGTTATACTCCTGACTTCAGCCCTTATTATATCCTGAATCTCCTTATTCCAGCCTACCTGTAACCCATATTACTTACCTAGCAAGTCCCTGACAACCTCCTTTCAAAATCCCCTTTTACCACACACCTTTCCTCAAATTATCCCCATTACACTCAAGCTCAGAGGGATTTAAGACTTGCCCATGGAGATGCAGTTAGTGTTGCAAGTGAGGCACTCACCCAAATCTTCCTGATTCCAAGAACATTGTTCTCTCTGCTACATCAGAATGTCATGCATACACAACTTTTTTTCTTTCTTTCTTTCTTCCTTTCTTTCTTTCTTCC
>NC_058136.1:90068-99656 GCF_016433145.1 Gracilinanus agilis | reverse complement strand
TGTGTGTGTGTGTGTGTGTGTGTGTGTGTGTGTGTGTGTGTGTGTGTGTGTGTTGGGGTGGGAGGGTGAGGGGCTTCCTTTATCTAGGTATTTTCAATCACATGACTAGAGAGCTGGCATTATTCTTAAAAGCAAACAGGGATTTAACCACTGATTCCTCATCTGGCTATCACTTTAGAGATAAGCACACCAGATAGCCTGCAGAATTAGTCTAAATAAGCAACTTAGCCTTCAGACTGCCCCTCATCCACATGTGCTCCGTGTAACCTTGAGTTTTACTTCACGCCTTGCACAACAGAATTGAAACACATACTCTAAGAATGCTCTTCCAAGCCTTTCCCAGGATGAGTATTCGCCAAAGTTTGTTTGTATGGACAAAATCTAATGTTAAAGTTGTCCCAGGTAACTAAGGCTTCCAACCTTCACTAATTAGTACCATGGATGTCCCAGAAAACTCCAAAGAACACAGAACATCTGTCTTAGGAAAGTAAGTCTCTGGGGTCGGGTGGGGGGAGCGGAAGAACTTAAGGTCATGATGGAAAACTCATCTGATATGTTCTCACAGCTGCTCCTGAGGTCATTGGGAAGGGTTGCAGGAAAAAAAGAGTCATCCACGCTGTCAGTGAGACACATCCCAATCCTCTCGTGTTAATGGTATAACAGATGGTACCATCTGGTGGTTCAGTTCAGTTCAACAAACATTTGGCAAATGCCTGTGTAAAAGACACTGTGCAAGGTAGCATATAAAGGCTAAAGCAAAAAACAATACAACTCAGTCCCTGCCTTCAACAGGTTTATGTGTTGATAATGTGTAAATAGATAATTAGATATAAAGTTATTGGAAAAAGGAGAAATCACTAACCACTTGCCATAGGATGCGGAGAGATAGGAACTGAGCCTTAGGGAAACAAAGAATTCTAAGAAGGAGCGAGTGCATTAGAGGAATGAAGGATAACTTATGCGAATGTTCCAAGTCAGAAGATGGAATGTTGAATTTGGGGAATAGCTTCTAATCAAGTTTTACTGTGACTTAGAGTGTGTGAGGTATGGGATGTAAGGCTGGGAAGGTAGGTTGAAAACATTCTATGGGAAGCTTTAAATGTCAGGATGAATTTGTATATTATGCTGGAGGCAATAGAGAGCCAGGGAAACTTCTCAAGCAGGAGATATACAAATGAACCTTGGGAAGATTATTTTAGCTGTGTGGAAGCTAAAAAGGAGCTTCCTGTTTCAAGAAGCTAATTGCAATAGTTCAAGTGAGAGAAGTGATGAAAATCTGAATGAACATGTTAGCACTATGAGTAAAGAAAAGGGGGTAGGCGTGAGATGGGCTGTCAAGGTATAGAATAGGGCAAAACTTGACAACAGACTGGAAATGAAGGTTGAGGGAGAGTGAAGAAATAAGGATATTCCTGAGGTTGCAAACATGTGTGACTTTCAGAATGGTGGTACTCTGAAAAAACATAGGGAAGTTAGGAAAAGGAAGTGAATTTCATGGAAAGAGAATGAGTTTGCTGAGTTTCAGATGCTGATGAAACACTAAGGTGGAAATGTCCAACAGACCATTTGTTGGGACAGGACTGGAGCTCAGGAGAAATAGTAAGGCTTAACATATAGATTTGAGAATTATCTGGTGAGATTACCAAGAAAGAGAATAAAGTGAAAAGAGGGGCCAATGAGGGATACCCATTGTTAAGGCTTAAGAAATGGATGGGAAACCAGCAGACGAAGTAAAAAAGAAATGGTTAGATTGGTAGAAGGAGAACCAGGAGAAAATGTCCTGTGTCAAGGAACTCAAGAGGAAAAAATGTAGCCAGGACAGAGTGGTCAAAAGCTACAGACTTTAACTGACATGAAGGCTGAGAAAAGATCATCAGATTTAATAATTAAGAAATTGTTGGAAACTCTGGAGTAATTTCTACTAAGTGGTGAGTTTCTATATCTCTCTTACCTGTCATTCAGCCAGTCAACAATCATCTGGCTGATGATATATATAATATAGAATGATAGTGAAGGGATGGTGGAGCCAAATGAAGATTTAATATGTATGGGAGAGATTGGGCGTGTTTGTAGGCAGCAGAGGAGACAGACTGAATATAAGAATCAAGTTCTTAAAGCATAAAGGATGGGATGAGATCATGGTTGAAAAGAGAAGTTATCCTTTATAAAGATAAAGACCACAGATATTTAAGTAAAGGAGGAAGGCTAGGTGAAGACAATTCTTTAAAAGCCTAATCCTTGTCTCTGTCAAAAAAAAAAAAAAGACAAATTTAAAACACAGGTCTGGCAGAGTCATTCTCCTGTTAAAGAAGCTACGGTTTCTTCTTCTTGCCTCTTGGAGAAATACAAATTTCTATATCTGGCTTAAAAGAAAAACAAAAACCTTTACCTTCTGTCTTAATCAATGAGTGAGGCAGGCTAGACTGTTGGGGTTAAGTGGCTCGCATGCATGGTGCAAACAAGGGACTTTTCCATTTGATTTAGAGTGAGAACCTTCCATATAGATTGTCTCCTTTAGAATTTGAGCTCCTTGGCAGCAGAATTAGTCTTATTTTTCGGTATGTATTCTTAGCATTTAGTACAGTGTTTTGCACATGGTTGGCACTTAATATTTTTTTCATTCATGCATGCACTATATATTCTAATTAGAACGAATTTCATGTGGTGAAATTCTTAGGTTACTTCCTAGGGGAGCAACCTTGGGCAAGTCTGGATTTTGCTCATGCAAAGCATTCCAACTCTTGACTGTTTTTGCACAACCATCTCCTTCTCATGCCTGGAGTGCACTCCTTCATCTCTGCTCTTTCCTTCAAAGTTTAGTTCAAACATCACTTCCTATAGAAAGTCTGTCCTGATCCTACCAGTTGCTAGTGTCCTTTTTGAGGGGAAAATTGCTTCATAAAAATTTTGCATTTAACGTTTTATGGAATGCAAGCTCCTTGTGGGCAGGGTTCCTTTTAGTCCATTAATCAAATTTGCAATTTCAGGAGATCTGGTAACTCACAGGCCATATAAATATTCCTTTCCTTTTCTTTTTGTTATATTGATTTCTGGGACAAGATGGACACCAACTTTGAGTGACAAGACTGGCAGTTGAACACCTCAGAATGTACCCAAATGCCATGAGCCAGAGCAAAAAATCAGTTGGAGCCAACCCTATAAATACCCACCAGGCCCACACATGTGGCTCACTCTGGAGCAGAACTTGGGAGGTGGGAGGTCTCGAGGGAGGGTAGGTCTGTACCTGTACCTGTACCTGTACCTGCAAACCCACCTGTCTTACTGAGAGAGCTAGAGAACAATAACCATCATTGACAATAGAGCTGAGAGAGAACAGTGACACTGTCATCAAAGATCATCAATAGCCTTCCCTAATCTTTGGCTTGGCTCCGGTCAAGTCAGGCCAGGGTTAGTTTGAGGATGAAGAAACTCCAAATTTCTACTTGATTTAGCTTTCTCCAATAGTCTGATCATTAGCTTAGAGTATTAGCAAATAAGGTTCCCAAATCCTCCATCCTTTTCCCTTGTTCCTAACCCCATTAATTAGAATCAAATATAGTGTTTGTTATCAGGTACCTTTCCTGAGTGATCAATATATCTGAGCCCTTGGGAAGGGGAGATCCTTACGCAGTCAGATTTCACCATTATTCAAACAGTGCATCAATAGCCCTCATCAATAATTATTCCAACCCCTGATTGGGGAACCAGAGAGGTTAACTACACCCACAACCTCTCAGTGGCTCCCTGCCTGGGCAGCTGTTATAAGAGATAGCTGACAGGCTCAGTTGAGCAGGCCTGTCAGGAGAGGAGAGGCATAGCTTTTACCAGCAGCACCTACACAGAGGCCGTGGGTGAGAGTGTGCTCTCTCTCCCACCAAAATCCAGTCCACCTTCAAAGCCTCTAGCCTTCATAGCCTCTATTATTATTATCCATCCCTTCTTTATTTTTTATAAAACTTTTCTTTTCAGACATCTTACAATCAATACAAATATGAATTTCAAGGCAGAAGAGTGGTAAGGGCAAGGCAACTGGGGTTCAGTGACTTGCCTTGGGTCATATAGCTAGGAAGTACCTGAGGCCAGATTTGAACCCAGGTCCTCCTGACTCTAGGCCTGGTGTTCTATCCATTGAGCCATCTAGCTCTATCTTCAATAAGCATTTCTTCAGTTCATTAGGGCTTAATATATTTTTTCTTTTTTAAAGAAGGACTTTTTAATCACCATTTTTATTTTTAGGCAATTAGATAGCCCTACTGCAGGGTCTCAAGTCAGGAAGGCATGAGTTCAAATATGGCCTCAGACCCTTTAGCAGCTTTGAGATCTTGGGCAAATAATTTAACCTTTGTTTCTCTCAACTGTAAAATTGGGAAAATAGCACCCACCTGTTGTTATGAAGATCAAATGAGATAATAATTATAAAGCACTTAGCACAGTGATTAGCCTATAATAAGAAAGAGCTACTTAAATGTTAGCTATTATTATTTGTCCTATGAGATAGGCTAGAATTGCTTTTGATGACAAATATTTATTATTATGTGCCAGTCACTGTGCTAAGTGCTATAAAGATACACATAAGAGCAGAAACAGCCTATATCCTCAGGGAACTCAGGTTCTAAAGAAGAACACAACTGGGCACATACCAGATATACCCAAGTGGAGATGGAGGTGATTTTAGAGTGAAGGCATTAGTAGTAAGCATGTATGGAGAGGGAGAACCACAAAGATGGAAAGACAGAAGAACCTTGATAAGCTTCTTGCAGAAGGTAGAATTTCAGCCTTCTTCCTTCCTCCAGCTGGAGTTTTTTCAAACCCAATTTTTTGCCCACAAATCCCCCACTCACCAGCCTGGTCTATACCTACCTCATCCTGGCTCTTTCCCTTTTGGAAAACACTAAGAAAAATGTCCTTATATCTATTTTTACTAAAGCTCTGCTTGGAACAGACTCTGAACTCAGATTGCTCTTAGCCCTAATAATCAGGAAGTCAATATTTAAAAGAAGAATGGAAATCAGTGGGAGAAAGCCCTTGAACTGAAGGGACACACCAGACACATCACAGGTATTGACTGTATTCTCAACAGCTATCGAATTGTAATTTATGGTACAGATCATAATACTTGTGTCTGGAGTCAAAAAGATGACATCTGGAAATCAACCCTTGGTGAGCCTGAAGATTAATTGTATAGTCACGTTTGTGAAATGGTGTCATCTGGAGAATAAGTTTATTAAAGGTAGCAGAGTCAGCTGGTTTCTGTGCGCTGCTTTGAGTCTAGTGGCAAACACTAAAAAAAAGCCAATTCATTCTACTTCCTTAGTTTGAACTGACACCCCAACAATGTCTTTCTGGCTGCTGGATCTTGTTATTTCAAGGGCAGAGTTTTTTTCTGCCTGTATTAAAGAAGTTGATGAAAAGTCAGCCAGTGCTCCTTGGGGGAATCAAGTTGCCTTTTAGCCAAATGATATCAGAGTTTGGTAGTACTGGAAGTGGTGGTTGGAGCCACAGTTTTTCGGCCATTGGAATGATCATGGCTCACTTGGGTCAGCCATGATAGTGTTCTATCGGTTGCTGATGTCTTCAAAAACATGATGGTTTCAAAGCTGAAAAGAGAACTCCTCCCACTCTTTTGTTTCTGAAAATAGCATGGTGGTGTTGGCCATGACTGCTGCCCAATCCTGCTTAATTACAACACTTGTGGCTCCAAATTAGGCATTTCAGAACAGAGTATCAAAACAGAGAGCAACATCTTTGCCATGAAACACTACTGCAACATGAACAAGAGGGCCACAACTGAGGTTCACAACACTGCTACACACTATAGCAATATAGTATCACTCAAGTATCTGTTTCTGAAATGGACAAACAAGATTGCCACCAATTTCGCACCATTGGCATTGATGGAGCAATAAGAATTTGGAATTTCAACACTTTAGAGTCTTTCTTCAGTGCAAGAGATCATGCAAAGCTGCATTTCCATTCTCTGGCATGGAAGACACTTGACAACATGCAGCTCCAGTATTTGCATGAAGGTGGGAAAGACTTTACCACAAGTCAACATCGAGAAAATATTCCTTAGGAACAGCAAGGTGGTTCTGTGGATAGAGCACCAGACCTAGAGATGGTAGGTTTTGTGTTCAAATTTGACACTTCCTAGTTGTGTGACCCCAGTCACTTAACTCCAAGACTTAACGACAAGACACTTAACTCTAAGAAAGAAGAGTGGTAAGGGCTAGGCAATTCTAGGACAGAAGGAAGGGGCTGTTTGTTTGTTTGTTTTTTAATAAGGAAATAAAGTACCCCTTGTAGATGAAAAAACTCCCACAATTAGTGAATGTATTGGTTTTTAAAAAATCAGCAATGATGTCTTTTGAACCGGCTAATTTATTCTATAATTGACCAAAGTGGCTCTTTAAGTAGTTTGTTATGGGAAGTTCTCACACAAAATTAAGGCTGGATTTTATGTAAATTGCCTGCTAGAAAAAAATTTTAATACAGGAAAAAGTCTGAATGCAGATTGAAATACACCATTCCTTACTTTATTTCCTACATGAATTTTTCATTAGTGTAAGTGATTTGTGTCTTCTTTTACAACACGATGAACAAGAAAATATACTTTATATGATAATTTATGTATAACATATATTATCTACCTTCTTGGGAAGGGGTAAAGGGTGGAAGGAAAGAGAGAAAAATGAATGAAACAATTTTGGACATACTTAATGTGAGAAATTGTTTCTCTTGGATAAGTATATTTATTATCATTTATTACATATTTATAACAAATCATGTGTATTACAGCACTGCATATATTATAGTTATATAATATATTGCATATTATATATTTAAAATAAATTATAACTAGAAAAAGGAAAAAAGAGCTTTCCAACCATATATATATACATATATATATACACACAACTCCGCCAAGGACGGTCCCAAGCCCGGCTGAAAAAGGAGGAGGGTTGGGCGCGAGGCTAGCAACCTCACCCCGTAAAAATCTCACTTGCTAAAGAAACTGCAACCTCATTAAACCACCAAAACCAATGATCGCCTAGTCTGGAAGATTGCTCTCCAACAGAGTCCATGATGCGTGCTGGCAGAAGCCAACAAACTCCAGGTCTTTGTTGACGGGTGCCTGCGTCACATCTTGGACATTGGATGGCAGACCTGGCGGAGATATGCCGAGAACAAGACAGGGACCGTCGGAGTGACATGGGCCCAGTTGGGGGAAGTTGCCCAGAACAGAGTCCGTTGGCGTGAGATGGTTGCGGCCCTATGCTCTTCTGGGAGTCAATAGGAATAATAAAAAATAAATAATAAAATATACACACATAATTTAAATATTACACAAAATAAATAAAAAATATAATGCCTCACAAACTAAAATACAGGAAAAAAAGGCGAGAATTTAGCTAAATCTTGAAGGAAGCCAAGATAGCTAGCAGGTGGAGGTAAGGAGTAAATTTATGAATGAGGTAGTTAAAGTAGATTAAAGATTGGCTAGAGAGCATGCCAAACGCAATATGGTGACCGAGACAGAATTAAGAACTCATTGTCTTTGGAATCTCTGACTTTTGCTGAGAAACTGGCTTGTAGAAATTGGACAGGCAGCTTGTAAAACAGAAAGCAGCTTTCTAGCTCAAGCTGTTGGGGCTCATTTTAAACTTAATTTCTTCCACTCAGTTCTACTTTTAAGAGGATGAATAGAACCGGCAGAGAGGGGGATAAAGGCCCAAAACACATAGAGTACATAGCCTATGAGGATCTTTATAAAGCAAATTTACTCATAGACAATGTGTTGTACAAAGACTGACCTTTACAGGGACCCTCAAAGACATATATATTGCCATGTATTGACCAAATCCTAAGACCACATGCCAAAGAGATGCTGCTGTTATTCAAGCATTTTTAAAAAAAGTCAGTTGTGTCTGATTCTTTATAACCCCATTTAGAGTTTTCTTGGCAAGGATTCTACAGTGGTTTGCCATTTCATTCTCTAGTTCATTTTACAGATGAAGAAACTGAGGAAAACAGGGTTATGACTTGCTCAAATAAGTCAAGCTAATAACTGTCTGAAGTCAGATTTGAAGTCAGGAAATTGAGTCTTCCCTACTTCAGGCACAGCACTCTATCCACTGTGCCACCTAGCTGCACCACTATGGAGATGTACTATAGCTTATGAAGTCAAAGCTGGTTTCTAACATCCTATCAACCCCTTATAGTATCAAAAAATGTGGGTAACCCTACTATCTACTTATGGGTGTGCTGTAAATACCAGAAGTATTTGTCTGAACTTAAGAGGTATAAAAATGTCAGGCCATAAGTAATAGTTGCATTTTGGGGTTAAGCCCCCCCCCAAAATGTGACTTTCAAAGTCCCCCCAAAAATGTGACTTTCATCAAGATAGAAACTTAATATAAGTATGTGGAGAGACAGTCTTGAAGCCTGGAAGCCTTGTATTCAAATCTTGACTCTGGCACATGTTGGCTGTGTGATCCTGTACACATCCCTTAACCTCTTGCTGTTTTAGGCAATTCTCTAAGACTACATTGCCCAGTATAGTAAGGAAATTAGGAAATTAGTAATATATTGATACGGTTTGATAAGATAAGGAATTTTGGAGGGTTGTCCCAGAGACTGAAGAGTAGATGAGGCAAGAAGGAACTATATACATGAGCTTAGGATTGAGCTTTGAAGGGGTAGAGCAGACAAAGTTCTATGTGAGCAGTTGATCTCTAATTTCTGAAGAGACGGACCAACTCAGCTTTGTCTCTCCGGATTAGCTCTGCTGTGATAGGAAAGGAAGAGAACTCAGAAACCATCTTGAGGCTTTTCCATTTTCCTCACTGTGGAAACTCATTGTGAAGAAGAAATTGTCAGATCTGCTGATTTGGGAACTGTTGTGAAAGGAGAAAGACCAAAGACCCTGCTTGCCTGGGCTCTGAGTGCCATCTCAGAGACACACTCTGGTCAGTTAGCTTTTGAGACATTTTGGCTAACTGATTTGTCTACTTGGAGACACTCTTAACATAAGTTACTTTTAATTAAGGATTATAGATAGTTTTAGTCAGATAGTGTTGTTTATGGGTTTTTAATCAGTGATAAAGAGTGTGAGAGTAGCTTGAGTGAATTCTCAAGATGAAGAAATAATTCACCGTGAGGTGAAAGAGGTTGGGTGGAGAAATTAGTTTTCCCAATAGTTAAAGCCTCCTGCTATTACTAATCTTTATAATATAATATAAATAAATAGAATATATATATGATATAAATAAATAATAAATAAATATAGATATCCAAGTAGTTTGTGTACTGGCTCAGTGAAGGGAAATCACTCTTGGCTTTCCTTCAAGGAGGAGAGCTGAAAATATACCTTGTGCTCAACCAGCAAAGTATACACCACAGTATCTTCCTTAATAACATCCTTTTATACCTCAATACTACACCAGAAGGTTCCAATTTGCATTGGTAGAGAAAGTTTTTTCACCCAGGAATTCCTGTAGCAACAAAATCACTGGTCCAATCCTTATCTCTTTCCTTTTCCTTCCTCTTTCTCTCTCTCTCTCTCTCTCTCTCTCTCTCTCTCTCTCTCTC
>NC_058136.1:84333-90007 GCF_016433145.1 Gracilinanus agilis | reverse complement strand
TTCTCATTTCTCTCTCTCTCTCTCTCTCTCTCTCTCTCTCTCTCTCTCTCTCTCTCTCTCTCTCTTTTTTTTGTTTTTTTTTTTTACCCTTGTACTTCGGTGTATTGTCTCATAGGTGGAAGATTGGTAAGGATGGGCAATGGGGGTCAAGTGACTTGCCCAGGGTCACACAGCTGGGAAGTGGCTGAGGCTGGGTTTGAACCTAGGACCTCCTGTCTCTAGGCCTGACTCTCACTCCACTGAGCTACCCAGCTGCCAAAAAGTTTTTTTTTAGAATAAAAATCTGCCCTTGTCATGCATGAACAGTTGTATGAACTTGTATGAACAGTTTAGTAACTTTTGAGGTAATTATAAATGGCTGCCCAGAATGGTCATACCAATTCTGGAAATACCAAAAATGTGTTTATGTGTCTTTTCCCCCAAAGGCCTTCCAACATTTGTCATTTTCCATTTTTGTCAACTTTGTCAATCTGAGAGATGTCAAGTAGAACCTCAGAGTTGTCTTAATATGCTTTTCTCTAATTATTAGTGCTTTTGGACATTTTCTTATGTCTACTGATGCAAAAAAAACCCTCTTACAAAGGTAAATCAGAAAGGGAAACCCTGGGATGGTGTTACTGAGGGTTAGCCAAGAGTGTTGATTAGCTAACCCTCAGAGCACGCTAACTGACTGCTCAGGGAGCCAATGGCTTCTCTCTTCTGGCTCCCTTCACCCTTATAAAAGATTATCTGACTGCATTTATTTAACTAAAGTTAGTTTAATAACAAGTCCTAAAGGGAAGGTGTTAGGTTAGTGGGAAGCAAGGATGGCCATCAAACTTAAGCACAGATTTGGTTATCAAGTCTCTGTCAGCTTTTGAGCTGATCCCAGG
This sequence comes from Gracilinanus agilis, assembly GCF_016433145.1. Classification (NCBI taxonomy): domain Eukaryota; kingdom Metazoa; phylum Chordata; class Mammalia; order Didelphimorphia; family Didelphidae; genus Gracilinanus; species Gracilinanus agilis. The sequence continues at coordinate 89,135 of NC_058136.1, read as the reverse complement.
GCTCACAGGCTTGTGGATGTTTTCTTTCTTCCTATTCCATATTATATCTATGCTAGCATTCAAAATCTTTAGCAGTAGACAGCAATAGTAAAAGAGATTCTGTCCTTCAGAGCTGGGTTAGCCCATCTTTTCAGGCTAATGCTCTAAAGATAGGCGTTACAGTTCAAGCAGCCCCTTCAAAATCTTTTTTGTACAAAGGTATGATCCACAGGAATCCATATAGGGGAAACAGTTGGTAAAATCTTAGGAATAGAGGTGGTTTCTATCCTGAGAGGTGGAGAGCTCCCTCTTGTCCCGAGGTCCAAGCAAGAATGTGCTCCTCAGAGAGCAATTGTCGCTCTATCCAGTCTCTCCCCTCCCCCTTCCAACTGCCTTCGATGTCAATCACTCTTCTCTCCAACATTTCAAACCCTTTCTGTGCAAGTTTTGCCACACACAGATAGCTTAGCTTTCTTCCTTTACTCACCTCTTGACAGAGAGAAATGTGAGGGCGCAGAAAACAGTTTTTTGATATGGCCAATGTGGGAATATTCTTTACTTAAGAGCACATATTTATTGCAACAGGTTCCCCCACTTCTTGTGGGGGGAACTGGGAGGGAGACAAAATAGATTGTTGTCCATTAAAAAAAATCTGTCTGCCTTTGTATTTTTTCAAGTGGAATATTGAAATTCTCAAAGCTCTGTAACTTGATTTGTCATTGGTGTGACAGCCTGATGAATAGCCCCTTCCCTCTTTCTCTTCTACTTTCAAGAGACAAGACCTAAGGAATGGCACTGACATGGAGACATTTGAAAATATCTTCTCGTGCTTCTTGCATGTAACCATCTCTGTGTCGAAGACAGCATGTTACAGGGTCTTCAGTGCTCCTTATGGTGCTGTTAGGAAGACCAAGATTGCCTTAGACACTAAGTCATTTTACTTTGGAAAAGCCACTTAACTTCTCTTAGCCTCAGACTTTCATCATCTGTAAAATGGGGGTAATAATTGCACCTACCTTGCACAACATTGTTGTGAGGGTCAAATGCTTAAATATGGGTAAGACAAATCTTAATACTCCATACAAATGTGAGTGGCTATTATTAGTGTCTTCAGCCAAAACTATTTATATCTGAACTGTTTTGAAAAGGGGAATGAAAAAAATAACGATAAAATGAAATGAAAACCTGAATGACTAACAGGTTGGATGGTAAGAAAAAGGAATAAAAGCAGGTAGGACCAAGGGCTGCATTTGGCAGGACAGAGGTATCTCACAGGCAGATCAAACCTTGGGACTTTTAAAAAATCTTCTTTCTTTTATTTATAATTTGGAGGACTACCTCATTCCAGCTGTTTGCTGGAATCCTAGCAACACAGGGTTCAGGGTGACTCTCTTGCTTTGTCCTCTCCTAGGGAGGTCTAGATCTAGAAGAGACAATTTGAGAATCATTGGTCTTCCTGAAAAAGCAGAAATTAATAGAAATTTGGACTCCATACTATAAGAAATTATACAATAAAACTGCCCTTAAGTTCTTCAACAAGAGGGCAACATAAACAATGAAAGGATCCATAGATCACCCTCTATACTAAATCCTGAAAAGACAACTCCCAGGAATATAATAGTCAAATTCAAGAGCTTCCAAGTAAAAGAAAAAAATTTTACAAGCTGCCAGAAAGAGACAATTCAGATATCAAGGAGGACCAATCAGGATCACATAGGATCTGGCAGCCTCCACACTAAGAGAACTCAAGGCTTGGAATATGATATTCAGAAAGGCAAGAGAACTGGGTCTACAACCAAGGATCACCTACCCATCAAAACTGACAATATACTTCTAGGGAAAAGTATGGGCATTTAACAAGATAGAAGATTTCCAAGTATTTGCACAGAAAATACCAGGACTAAATGGAAAGTTCAATATCCAACCACAAAACCAAGAGAAACATGAAAAGGTAAATAAGAAATAGAGGGGAAAGAAAAAAAACTCTTATTTTTAAATTTGCCTCTTTAAGGGCTTCAATAAGATCAAATTGTTTGTAATCTTATATGGAGAAATGTTATGTGTAATTTTCAGAAACTGTATTCACTATTAGAGTAATTAGAAGAATTATTCATAGGGAGAGGTTGGAGTACTAAATGGTCTAAGATGATACGGGGGAAAAAAAGGGGGGCGGTGAATAGTAGATGACACCAAGAGAAACTTGAATGAATAAGAAAAATAGGATATTCTATGCCACACAAAGAGGGAATGGGAAAGGTAGGGGATTAATTTTATTATAAGAAGCAGAGGAAGAGAGCATTAATAGGTAATATTTAAACCTTACTCTCAGTGGAATTAACCCTGAGAGGGAAGAGTAGCTATATCCATTGGGATATAAAACTCTATCTAACCCTACTGAGAAAGTCAGAAGGGATTAACCAAGGGGAGCAGGGGAATGGGGAGGTAAAAAAATGGAGGGGAGGAGAAGGGGAAGGGAATTCATTAGGCCTTAAAAATAAAAAGAGGGGAATAATAAGGGAGGGGTTGGAAAGGGAAGTAAATCAAGGGAGGGGACAAGGGGGAATGGTTTAAAACAAACCACTGGTTTAAAAGGAAATAGCCAAGGAAGAAGGGATAGAACTAGGAGAGGATACCAAAATGTCGGCAAATACACAACTGATAATTATAACTCTGAATGTGAATGGGATGAACCTACCCATAGAGCAGAAGCAAAAAGCCGAGTGGATTGGAAACCAAAATCCTACCATATGTTGTCTACAAGAAACACATGAGGCAGGTGGACACACACAGGTTTAAGGTCAAGGGCTGGAGCAAAATCTTTTGGGCTTCAACCAAGAAAAAGAAAACAGGAGTGGAGATCATGATTTCTGACAAAGCCAAAGTAAAAATAGATATGATTAAAAGAGATAGGGAAGGTAATTACATACTGATAAAAGGCAATATAGACAATGAAGAAATAACAGTACTCAACATGTATGCACCAAATGGTATAGCATCCAAATTCCTAAAGGAGAAACTGGCAGAGCTCAAGACGGAAATAGATAGTAAAACTATACTAGTGGGAGATCTAAATATTTCTCTTTCAGATCTAGATAAATCAAGCCAAAAAATAAATAAGAAAGAGATAAGAGAGGTGAATGAAATCCTAGAAAATTAGATTTAATAGATATGTGGAGAAAAATAAATAAGGACAAAAAGGAATACACCTTCTTTTCAGCTGCACATGGTACATTCACAACGACTAACCATGTAATAGGGCATAGAAACATTTCAAACAATGCAAAAGAGCAGAAATAATAAATGTAACCTTTTTGGATCATAATGCAATAAAGATAATAATTAGTAAGGGCACATGGGAAAAAAATACAAAAACGAATTGGAAATTAAATAATATGATTCTCCAAAACCAGTAAAGAAGAAATCATAGAAACAATAAATAATTTCGTTGAAGAGAATCACAATGATGAGACATCCTACCAAACTTTTTGGGATGCAGCTAAGGCAGTACTCAGGGGGAAATTTATAACCTTGAGTGCATGTATTAACAAATTGGAGAGGGCAAAGATCAATGAACTGGGCATGCAACTTAAAAAACCAGAAAGGGAACAAATTAAAAATCCCCAGCTAAAGACCAAATTAGAGATTATAAAAATTAAAGGAGAAATCAATACAATTGAAAGTAAAAGAATTATTGAATTGATAAATAAGACTAGAATCTCGTTCTTTGAAAAAAACAAGCAAAATTGACAAAATATTGGTCAATCTAATTTAAAAAAGGAAAGAAGAAAACCAAATCATCAGTATCAAAGATAAAAAGGGAGACCTCACCTCAAATGAAGAGGAAATCAAGGCAATCATTGAAAAATATTTTGCCCAATTATATGGCAATAAATAAAGCGACTTAGGTGAGATGGATGAATATTTACAAAAATATAAATTGTCTATACTAACAATAGAAGAAATAGAATACTTAAATAATCCCATCTCAATAAAGAAGTTGAACAAGCCATCAAAGAAGTCCCCAAGAAAAAAATTTGCAAGACCAGATGGATCCACAAGTGAATTCTATCAAACCTTCAAAGAACAACTAATTTCAATACTATATATACTATTTGACATAATAAGCAAAGAAGGAATTCTACCAAACTCCTTTTATGATACAAATATGGTACTGATTCCAAAGCCAGGTAGATCAAAAACAGAGAAAGAAAACTACAGACCAATCTCCTTAATGAACATAGATGCAAAAATCTTAAATAGAATACTAGCAAAGAGACTCCAGCAAGTAATTAAGAAGATCATCCACCATGATCAGGTGGGATTTATACCAGGAATGCAAGGTTGGTTCAACATTAGGAAAACCATCCACATAATTGACCATCTCAACAAGCAAACCAACAAAAACCACATGATTATCTCAATAGATGCTGAAAAAGCCTTTGACAAAATACAGCATCCATTCCTATTGAAAACCCTGAAAAGCATAGGAATTGAAGGACCTTTCCTAAAAATAATAAACAGTATATATCTAAAACCATCAACAAGCATCATCTGCAATGGGGATAAATTAGAAGCCTTTCCAATAAGATCAGGAGTGAAACAAGGATGCCCATTATCACCTCTATTATTTAACATTGTACTAGAAACACTAGCAGTAGCAATTAAAGAAAAAGAAATTGAAGGTATCAAAATAGGCAATGAGGAGACTAAGCTATCACTCTTTGCAGATGATATGATGGGCTACTTTAAAAAATTAACTAAAAGGCTAGTAGAAATAATCAACAACTTTAGTAAAGTTGCAGGATACAAAATAAATGCACATA
>NC_058136.1:60733-83833 GCF_016433145.1 Gracilinanus agilis | reverse complement strand
TGGACACTAAGGAGCACTACAGAGTCTCAGGGAGCCAAGGGTATGGGCAGGAGTTCCCTGTGGGTACTTTTCTGCCCAGGTTTGATTAACTTAAGAGAAGATATTTTGCTCTCTGGCTGAATCCCATTGGGGGATGGAGGAGGAAAGGAGGAAGAGAGGCAAAGACAGACAGAATGACAAGAGACAGAGATAAAGACCAGAGGGAGAAAAAGAGAGATAATCACAAGAGAGAGAGAAACAAGAAACAGAAGACGAGAGGCAGAAACAAAAAATGGAGACAGACAGAGATAAAGACAAGAGAAAAAGATATAAAGCCTAGAAATAGAGATATTAAATGGGGGGGAGGGTCAGGGATAGAGGTAGAGAGAAACAGAGACAGAGAGACAGGGAGACACAGAGTTTTTAATAATTAGAAAACCTGAGTATAAGTTTCAGAATACACTTAGTCAACTAGATGCCCTTTTATTTGGAATGGAAACAGAGTGTAAGGGGGCAGTTAGGAGGCTCAGAGATTTGAGACAGGTTTACAGGTGGGAGGTCCTGGGTTCAAATCTGCCCTCAGACACTTCTTATCTGGGTTATCCTAAGCAAGGTACTGAAATCCCATTGTCTAACCCTCATTCTTCTTCTCTATTGAAATCACTACACAGAATTGATTCTAAAATGGAAGGTAAGGGTGTTGAAAACAAAACAAACACAAACCAAGATGTTAGGTCAAATTACCTCAGTTTGCCAATTTTTTAGTCTAACAAAAATGTAATAATTCATGGTATGGGGAAATATTTGGGGGCCTCTTCACCATGGAAAGGACCACGAACCTCTCCCTTTCCACTAACAAAGCACGAGACAATTCTACAACATCTACCCAACTTGGGTTATATGTGCTAAATATACTTTCAAACTTTTTAATCACCACCATAGGTACCTCACCAAAGGCAGAAGTTTTCTCACTGAATCTCTCAATATCTTGTGGGGAAAGAGGTGTTTGATGTCTAATATTTATTGATTGCCTTGTCTATTAGTGGTGTTAGAAGTAAAAAATAGCTGGTATGTCAAAACCCAAACTATTATTGGTAAGCTATTATAACTATTGAATATTGATAAGTAACTAAAGCTTTCAGGGTTGAACTACTTGAAGTCTGTGGATGGAAGGCCAGGAAAAAGTTGGATATAACTCTAATTTATTTCTAAGTTGAGACAGGGATAGGATATAGGAGGTAGAAACTTTGGAGTTAGGAAATAAGATAGAAATAAGATAGGGAATCAATAACAATATTATATTACATCTAAATAAATCCCCCTTCCCAAATCTTACTCCTCATGGAGTTTCTTCTTGCCTCCAAAAAGGCCTAACTTAAACTACTCTAAGCTATCTTGATATTTCTATCTAACTTAACCTATGCTATAAACTCCTCAAGTAATATAAAATCTTCTGAGAGAACTGAAGCAGTTTTTCTCTTTCTCTAGAAGTCAGAGAAGAACCAGGCCTCTACCAGTAAGCCTCCCTTCACTTCAATCCAATTGTCACCTCAGTAACAAAAAACTGCTCTTCAGCTCTCCCTCTGGTTCCAAAGGGAAAAACTCTCAGTAAACACTCTTTCTCAGGTCTGACTATATTTCCAGTTCTCAAATAAATGGTATCTAAAGTCACTAAATATCTTCTTTTATTGTCAGAGAAAAAACCCAGCAACCTGCTATCCAGAGGAAGTCGAAGAGACAGAAAGGTAGGCCTCTTAAAAATCCCACAGCAGGGAAAATTCTGCTGGTGGGGGTTAAGATGGCGGCAGAGTAAAAAGCAGCTGCTTGACTTCTCCTAACCCACACATATAGGACTCCTCAAGAAGACATAAAAACAAATCCAGAGGAAAGAAGGGACCCCACAACAGGGCACAGCATCAGAGGTACGTGGAAATGGGGCATTTCCATGTTATAAAGGGGTGAAACAAGTCCCACGAAAACACGAGTGGAGCAACCCCCTCCCCCACCCCACACCACCTACCGCGCCAAAGCCAGCACACAGGAGTCGGAGTAGGTTTGGGGCACCCATTGGGTCACTGGCAGCTCACCAGGGCTTGTTCCTGGGAGCAGCAAGACTTGGGACCCCCTGGGAGGCTGAGGAACTCACAGACTCTGAGTACAGACCCTGAGCCCAAGCGCAGGTGAAGGGGCTGACACAGGCGCCGGCTGAGACACGGATTAAAGCGTGGACTGGGGCGCAGACAAAGGGGCAGATCCTGAGTGCAGGAGCGGACCTTGAGTGGGGACCCAGTGCAGAGAGGTGCTTGACTGTGGAAGCAGCTCCCTGAGACTGTTAAAGGAGCTTCAGGCAGAAGAACGAGCAAGGAGACCACCAGGAGGCTTGTCCCAAAACAACTATACCTGAGACCTCAGGAATCTCTAAAGAGCCACAAACATAAAACTGGGCACAAGCATAAAACTGAGAGGGAACTCAGCTTAATATGGCAAGCCAGAATCATCAGGAAAACCAGAAGAGAAAGATGAAGAAGAAAAAACCTTTAACACTTGACAACTTTTACACAGAAAAAATCCAGACAACAGAGGAAACAACTGAGGAGAACAAACAATCCAAACCTTTCCAAAACAATGAAAATGGGTCACAAGGTCTTGAAGAGTTCAGATCTGAGATCATGAGAAAGATGGAAGAGATCTGGCAAGAAAATAAGAGTTTAAAAGGCAGAATTTCACAATTGGAAAGTGAGGCAAGTAAATCAAAGACCAGAAATGACCAGATTGAAAAGGAAAACAAAAAGATTGTAGCCGAAAACCAGTCTCTAGACTGGCTAGAATTGAGCAATTAGAAAAAGATGCCCCGAAATCAAAAGAATTAATAAGCAAATTGGAGACCAAAATCAAACAGCTAGAAAACAGGTCAGACCAAACTGAAAAGGAAAATCAAAAGCTTATAGCAGAAAACCAGTCTCTAAAGACAAGAATTGGGCAAGCAGAAGCCAATGATCTATCAAGACAGCAAGATCAAATAAAACAAAGTCAAAAGACAGATAAAATAGAAGGAAACATGAAATATCTCAATGAGAAACTGATAGATCAAGAAAACCGGTCTAGAAGAGACAACCTGAAAATCATTGGTCTTCCTGAAAAACCAGAAATTAATAGAAATTTGGACTCCATACTAAAAGAAATTATTCAGCAAAATTGCCCTGAAGTTCTACAACAAGAGGGCAATATAGACATTGAAAGGATCCATAGATCACCCTCTACACTAGACAATGAGAAGACAACCCCCAGAAATATAATAGCTAAATTCAAGAGCTTCCAACTAAAAGAAAAAATATTACAAGAAGCCAGAAAGAGACAATTCAGATATCACCAATCAGGATCACACAGGATCTGGCAGCCTCCACACTAAAAGACTGCAAGGCTTGTAATATGATATTCAGAAAGGCAAGAGAACTGGGTTTACAACCAAGGATCACCTACCCATCAAAACTGACTATATTCTTCCAGGGGAAAGTTTGGGCATTCAACAAGATAGAAAATTTCCAAGCATTTGCACAGAAAAGACCAGGACTAAATGGAAAGTTCGATATCCAACCACAAAAATCAAGCTAAACATGAAAAGGTAAATAAGAAACAGAAGGGAAAGTAAGGAAACTCATATTTTTTAAATTTGCCTCTTTAAGGGCTTCAATAAGATCTAATTATTGGTACTCCTATGTGGGGAAATGTTATGTATAATTCTCTGTAGTGAACTCTGTTCACCATTATAGCATTCACTATTATAATAATTAGAAGAATTATTCATAGGGAGAGGTTGGAATACCAAATGGTCTAAGATAATATAGGTGGGAAGGAAAAAGGAGGATGAGTAGTAGAGGACACCAAGAGAATCTTGAATGAATAAGAAAAATAAGATATTCTATTACACACAAAGAGAGCATGGGAAGGGGAGGGGATGAATACTATTATAAGAAGGAGAGGAAGAGAGCATTAAGAGGTAATATTTACACCTTACTCTCAGTGTAATTAACCCTGAGAGGGAAGAATAGTTATATCCATTGGGATATAAAACTCTTATCTAACCCTACTGAGAAAGTCAGAAGGGATAAACCAAGGGGAGCAGGGGAGTGGGGAGGTCAAAAAAGGGAGGGGAGAAGAAGGGGGAGGGAATTAATTAGGCCTTTAAAAATAAAAAGAGAGGAATAATAAGGGAGGGGGTAGAAAGGGAAGTTAATCAAGGGAGGGGATAAGGGATACCGGCTTAAAGCAAACCACAGGTTTAAAAGGAAATAGTTTAAGAAGAAGGGATAGGAATAGGGGAGGATACGAAAATGTCAGCAAATGCACAACTGACAATTATAACTCTGAATGTGAATGGGATGAACTTGCTCATAAAACGGAAGCAAATAGCAGAGTGGATTAGAAACCAAAATCCTACCATATGTTGTCTACAAGAAACACATATGAGGCAGATGGACATACACAAGTTTAAGGTTCAGGGCTTGAGCAAAATCTTTTGGGCATCAAATGAGAAAAAGAAGGCAAGAGTGGCTATTATGATTTCTGACAAAGCCAAAGTAAAAATAGATATGATTAAAAAAGACAGGAAAGGTCATTACATCCTGATTAAAGGCAGTATAAACAATGAGGAAATAACACTGCTCAATATGTATGCACCAAGTGGTACAGCATCCAAATTCATAAAGGAGAAACTGGCAGAGCTCAAGAAGGAAATAGATAGTAAAACTATACTAGTGGGAGATCTAAATATTCCTCTGTCAGATCTAGATAAATCAAACCAAAAAATAAATAAGAAAGAGGTAAGAGAGGTGAATGAAGTCCTAGAAAAATTAGATTTAATTGATATGTGGAGAAAAATAAATAGGGACAAAAAGGAATACACCTTCTTTTCAGCTGCACATGGTACATTCACAAAGATTGACCATGTAATAGGACATAGAAACAAATGCAAACATAGCAAACAAATGCAAAAGAGCAGAAATAATAAATGTAACTTTCTCAGATCATAATGCAATAAAAACAATAATTAGTAAGGGCACCTGGACAGGCAAATCAAAAACTAATTGGAAATTAAATAATATGATTCTCCAAAACCAGCTAGTCAAAGAAGAAATCATAGAAATAATCAACAATTTCATTGAAGAGAATGACAATGATGAGACATCCTACCAAACTCTGTGGGATGCAGCCAAGGCAGTACTCAGTGGGAAGTTTATATACTTGAGTGCATATATTAACAAACTAGGGAGGGCAGAAATTAATGAATTTGGCATGCAACTTAAAAAAATTAGAAAGCGAGCAAATTAAAAATCCCCAGATGAAAACTAAATTAGAAATACTAAAAATCAAGGGAGAAATTAATAAAATCAAAAGTAAAAGAACTATTGAATTAATAAATAAGACTAGAAGCTGGTATTTTGAAAAAAATAGACAAAGTACTGGTCAAATCTAATTAAAAAAAGGAAAGAAGAAAACCAAATTGACAGTATCAAAGATGAAAAGGGAGACCTCACCTCTAATGAAGGGAAAATTAAGGCAATCATTAAAAACTATTTTGCCCAGTTATATGACAATAAACATAGCAATCTAAGAGATATGGATGAATATTTGCAGAAATATAAATTGTCTAGATTAACAGCAGAAGAAATAGAATACCTAAATAATCCCATATCAGAAAAAGAAATTGAACAAGCCATCAAAGAGCTCCCTAAGAAAAAATCACCAGGGCCTGATGGATTCACAAGTGAATTCTATCAGACATTCAAAGAGCAACTAATCCCAATACTACACAAATTATTTGATATAATAAGCAAAGAAGGAGTCCTACCAAATTCCTTTTATGACACAAATATGGTACTGATCCCAAAGCCAGGTAGACCAAAAACAGAGAAAGAAAACTATAGACCAATCTCCCTAATGAACATAGATGCAAAAATCCTAAATAGAATACTAACAAAGAGACTCCAGCAGGTGATCAAGAGGATCATCCACCATGATCAGGTGGGATTTATACCAGGAATGCAAGGATGGTTCAACATTAGGAAAACCATCCACATAATTGACCATATCAACAGTCTAACAAACAAAAATCACATGATTATCTCAATAGATGCTCAAAAAGCCTTTGACAAAATACAGCATCCATTCCTATTGAAAACACTGAAAAGTATAGGAATAGAAGGTCCTTTCCTAAAAACAATAAACAGTACATACTTAAAACCATCAACAAGCATCATATGCAATGGGGATAAATTAGAAGCCTTTCCAATAAGATCAGGAGTGAAACAAGGATGCCCATTATCACCTATATTATTTAACATTGTACTAGAAACACTAGCAGTAGCAATTAGAGAAGAAAAAGAAATTGAGGGTATTAAAATAGGCAATGAGGAGACTAAGCTATCACTCTTTGCAGATGATATGATGGTCTACTTAAAAGTCCTAGAGAGTCAATGAAGAATCTTGTAGAAATAATCAACAACTTTAGCAGAGTTGCAGGATACAAAATAAATGCACATAAATCATCAGCATTTCTATATATTTCCAATACATCACAGCAGCAAGAGGTAGAAAGAAAAACACCATTTAAAATCACCCTAGACAATATAAAATACTTAGGAATCTATCTACCAAAACAAACACAGGAATTATATGAAAACAACTACAAAACACTTTCCAAATGATTAAAACTAGATCTAAACAATTGGAAAAACATTGATTGCTCATGGGTAGGACGAGCTAACATAATAAAAATGACCATTCTACCCAAATTAATTTACCTATTTAGTGCCATCCCTATGAAACTACCAAAAATCTTTTTCACTGAATTAGGAAAAACTATAACAAAGTTCATTTGGAATAACAAAAGATCAAGAATATCAAGGGAAATAATGAAAAAAATGTGAAGGAAGGGGGCCTAGCAGTACCAGATATTAAACTATACTATAAAGCAGCAGTCATCAAAACGGTATGGTACTGGCTAAGAGTCAGAAGGGAGGATCAGTGGAATAGACTTGGGGTAAGTGACGTCAGCAAGACATTATATGATAAACCCAAAGAGCCCAATTTTGGGGACAAAAATCCACTATTTGACAAAAACTGTTGGGAAATTTGGAAAACAATATGGGAGAGATTAGGTTCAGATCAACATCTCACACCATACACCAAGGTAAATTCAGAATGGGTGAATGACTTGAATATAAAGAGGGAAACTATAAATAAGTTAAGTGAACACAGAATAGTATACTTGTCAGATTTCTGGGAAAGGAAAGATTTTAAAACCAAGTAAGAGTTAGAGAAAATTACAAAATGTAAAATAAATTATTTTGATTTTATAAAACTAAAAAGCTTTTGTACAAACCAAAACAATGTAGCCAAGATCAGAAGGGAAACAACAAAGTGGGAAAAAATCTTTATAACAAAAAACTCTGACAAGAGTCTAATTACTCAAATATAGAAGGAGTTAAATCAATTGTATAAAAATCACACCATTCCCCAATTGATAAATGGGCAAGAGACATGAATAGGCAATTTTCAGGTAAAGAAATCAAAACTATCAATAAGCACATGAGAAAGTGTTCTAAATCTCTAATAATTAGAGAAATGCAAATCAAAACAACTCTGAGGTATCACCTCACACCTAGCAGATTGGCTAAAATGAAAGAAGGGGAGAGTAATGAATGCTGGAGGGGATGTGGCCAAATTGGGACATTAATGCATTGCTGGTGGAGCTGTGAACTGATCCAACCATTCTGGATGGCAATTTGGAACTATGCTCAAAGGGCTATAAAAGAATGCCTGCCCTTTGATCCAGCCATAGCATTGTTGGGTTTGTACCCCCAAAGAGATCATAGATAAACAGACTTGTACGAAAATATTTATAGCTGTGCTTTTTGTGGTGGCAACAAATTGGAAAAGGAGGGTATGTCCTTCAATTGGGGAATGGCTGAACAAACTGTGGTATATGCTGGTGATGGAATACTATTGTGCTAAAAGGAATAATAAACTGGAGGAATTCCAGGTAAATTGGAAAGACCTCCAGGAATTGATGCAGAGTGAAAGGAGCAGAGCCAGAAGAACTCTGTACACAGAGACGGATATACTGTGTTAAATCGAATGCAATGGACTTATGTACTAGCAGAAATGCAATGACCCAGAACAATTCTGAGGGATTTATGGTAAAGACGCTACCCACATTCAGATGAAGAACAGCAGGAGAGGAAACATAGAAGAAAATCAAATGCTTGAATACATGGGATGATGAGGACGTGATTGGGGATCGAAACTACCACACCAATGCAACTATCAACAATTTGGAAATAGGTCTTGATTAATGACACACGTTAAAACCAGTGGAAATGCATATCGGCCAGGGGAGGGGGAAGGTCGGGGGGTGAAGGGGAAAGTAAGAGCATAAATCTTGTAACCATGTTAACTTTTCTAAAATATAAATATTAATAAATGTTTAAAATTTAAAATAAAATCCCACAGGAAACTGTCTGTCCCCTCTTTTAAAGGAGACAGTTTAAAAGTCACAAACCCTTTCTCTGACCTAAAACCTGCTCTTAATAAAACTAAATGAATCCTTATCACAACATTCCCCACTGGGATTCGTTGGGAGACCCATCTCTCCAATGAATCATTTAACCTAACTATTCTTATTCTATATTCCATACTTAAACAGGAAAAGTAAACAGGAAGAAGAAAGAAAGCAAAATATCTTGCAAAATGCAAGTCACACATTTCATACAGATATTTAGTTAGATATTTACAATTGCAAAATAACACACTTCTAACTATACTTTTACAGAAACAAAACTACGTAAAAGTAATAATTCAAATTCAACTTAGTTACTATGTAAAAACCTTGCAACACCATTATATAAAAAATATACATTATATACATAACAACAGTGGGAACATCCCTGAGAGAGGAAAGGACTCTATTGGACTTGTCTGTGGTTCCTGGTGCTTGGCTCATCATTCGGGTGGAGACTGAGCACAATGTCAGGGTGTAGTGGGGAAAGGGGAAGGAGAGGTAGTAAAGAGAGGTCCAGGGTGAGGAGGGGTTGGGCAGGGGAATGAAAAGTTGGGCAAAGCAAGAGAGAAGATGGGTAGGGCAAGGTGTTATATTAAAAGGGGACCCCTCTCTGATACTCCTATCTATTAGATGTAGATGTAGATGGAGTACAGAGAGAGGATAGGATGACACCTCTCTCTCCTATAACAGTTGCCCAGGCAGGATCCTTTAGGTCAATATATGATATCCCTTCAGGACCCACCTGGGGTTAATTGATATTATTTATTGGGCTCTTCAGCTGGGTAACGTTGGTATCTGACTGCATGACTCCCTTCCCAAATAAACTTTGAATAATCAATTCAGGAAGGTACTTTAAAACTTTGAATATATTTGGCAAAGAAGGATAATGGTATGGGTTAGAGGTAATTGAGACCCTAAATTAAATGATATTAATGAATCTCTAAACTGCAGGCAAATGAAGGAATCAAGATGATAGCTTCTCTCTCTGGTACAGCCTGGCCAGGGCTACACCAGAGCAGGCAAACTGCTGTATAAACTTTCAGCTTCTTCTTCAGTAGATGTTAAGCCTAATCAGTTGACATATCCACCATTTTTTCCACCCTCTTCTTTTCCTGCCCACTTCCTGGATCCCTCCCAGGCCCTGGAAACCTAGATGACTAAGATGATTGACTTCCTAATATCTAGGGGCAGTAGAAACAGAGATGGTGGTCTAATACAGGTTGATGACGATACAGGAAACACAGGAGGAGCTTGCAGGGTTGAGTTTGCAAGTCTCAATTTCCCCAAAGACCAGGATCCACTGATCTCCAGCCTCAGGGACAGGTAAAGACCCCAGAACCTCTGCCAGGGCTACCAACTGCCCTCCCCTGTGTCTGCATGCCTCTCTGGGAACATTCAGACATCCAACTGATCCACCTGTCAATCACCGAGTGAATTCCTGGCTCCCAGAGATTCAATATAACAAAGGCTGAGGCTAGGCATAACAAGAGGAAGCATTGGCAGGGCACTACTTAGCCACTGAGGAGGGACAGAGAGATGGCATCAAAGTTGGGCTGGGAAATGAGAAGGGCATGTGAGGGGGAGGTGCTGAAGGAGTCAGGATGGCCTGGATCACGATAAGGAGTGACCTCGTGGAAAGCATGCTGGAAAGAAGCCGGGGGGTCAGTTTTTTCAGATTTAAACCAAAGTTTTTTGGTAATACTTGCCTTGGTTGAACTATCAAAGTGATATGTGTTATAAATAATGGGGATAGAAGGGTAAACTGGATACTACCACTCTTAAATGGGTGACAACAGCGGTAGTTCAGATATGTGGCTAGTGTAAGATCACCTGGGTCTTGCCACCTAGCTAGATGTTGTAACACCTCCCTCCTTTATACCAGTGCCCAGGCAGGATCCTTCAGGTCAGTAGATGGGTATCCCTTCAGCTCCCACCTGGGGTTGATTAATGATGGATATTGGGCTCTATTAGCCTTGGACACGTTTATCTGACTGCGTTGCTCCCTTCCCAGAGAAGTGATGAAACAACCACTCCAGGAAGGTACTTGAATAGTTTATAAATATTTAGCAAAGAAGGGATATTAGGAAATGGGAAGAGGAAAAGGGAAACCCTAAACTAATTTTGATAATAGTAATCCCTCAGAGCTGTAGGCAGGTGAGTGATTCTGGTCTGATCTAGCTCCTCTGGCTCAGCCTGGCCACAGCCAAAGCAGAGCAAGCAAGCTGTTGTTTGATGTCTTTCAGCTTCTTCTTCTTGCTAGATGTTAAGCCTTTACAGCCTTCAGGCACCACCCCTTTTCCACCCTCTTCTTCTTCTCTTGCCCACTTCCCGGATCCCTCCCAGGCTCTGGGATACCTAGATATCTAAAGATGGATTGAATATCTAAATATCTAGGGACAAAAGAAAAAGAGGATTCACGGTCTGGATACAGGTTGGCAAATGTCAATGAGGTACAAGACAGGAATTCTTGCAAGGTTGAGCCAAGCAAGTCTCAGATCCCAATAGACCAGGGTCTACAGATCTCAGGTCCAAGGGAAAGGGAAAGAACCAAAAGCCCTCTGTCAGGGGCTGCCTGGGTATTTAAACCCCCCTGGCCAACCGCTTTCTCCCCTGTCCTCATGGCCTCTGGGGACATTCTGATGTCCAACGGTCTTCACCTGTCAATCAACGGTGGGACTCCCAGCTCCCAGAGTTTCAATATAACATATGTTCAGAGCCACGAATTAGAATATTCTCTGGAATCCTTGCTGCCAATAACTGGCTTAAGTTCTTTCAGAATTTAAAGTTAAAAGAGTCAAAGTGGGGCCAGGTAAAAGACTTCAATGACCAGGCTACGCACAGCCTCTTTGCTTCCTCCCTTGACATCCAATGCTCCTTGGGAAATCAAGATTCATCCCAACCACTTAGTAATTCATACAATGGCAAACCTTGAGGAACACGACTTGACTTCTTCGTAGTAATATTCCCCATAATGAGAGGTTATTAGTTGATAATCTGGTCAGAAGCTACTGTTTTTGTTTCTCAAATTCAGAAAAACTCCAAGTCTTTCTTCCCTATCTGTTTGGGGCTCCTGCTATGGCTGCTGCAGCAGAAGAGAAACCCCAATTTGGCAGGGGGGCTTCAGAGTTATGGCCCCTGCAGCAGGTATGTGGTACTGAGCCTAAGGCCCAGCAGTGAACTGTACAAAATCAAATAACGAAAGAACTCCAAACCACTTCCAATACTTAATAAAAAATGTAGACGCTACTTCCTTTAAGTTTATTTTAAAAGGCAACAAAACTGGGTTTTGGTGTTAGGGTTAAATAAAAAGTCAAAGCAAGGCAATAAGTTTTGAAATGATGGATTGCAGAATCTGTGTACCAAATTAATTAAATTTGTGTATTTATTATTTTATTAATTTTGTTTAATTTTGTTTTATTTAATTTTCTTTAATTTTATAAATTTTTGTTTTCTTCAATTATGTTTAATTTCTTTATTTTAGTTTACCTTATTTATTTTGAAATTGCCTGCATTTTTACTGTTAACTAGTAGTTGTCGGGTACACTGCCTTGTGGGATTCTAAACAAGAAAATAAGTTCTCCCAGGAGTAGGAGTAGTACTGGGGAGAAAAGGTCATAGTGGGGATGCCTGGGTGGCTGGTGAGAAGTGGCCTAGTGGTTGCCCCCTCATGTCTTAGGGCCTTGGAAAAGAAGGGAAATTAGGAGAGATAGATAAGTTATGTTCCTGATTGCTCCATTTAGCTTACTACTCTGTCTCCGCCATCAGGGACCTCAAGCCACGCTCACAGAAAAGTCTTGCAAGCAACAAAACCCAATGAGAAGAGAGTGAAATGCTCTCGCCTCAGTTTATCAAACTTTATTCCCTCTCACTAATGCTCACACATCAAGTCTCAAGAGCTAACTGTGACTTTCTATTTTACCTAGGCCTCCCAGAGAGGCACTCCAGGGTGCAGTGCAGGGGACATCTGCCTTGACCCCTGTTCTCCTAATTTCTTGACTCTATTGCTGTCTTTTTTCTGCTTTCATTCTATCCTTGTGACCCAATCTACTCCAAGATTTTCTTCACACAATCAGAATCCAACCACTTCATTCACACTAATTTTTTTAAAAAAGGAAGGTTTTGGCCACATTAGAGAAGAGTGAATTGAAGGTGTATATTCATGTATATATAAAAAGCTATTGGGGAGGGGGATTTCTCTACTTTCATGAGGAGAAATTAGTATCTCCCTTCTGAAGTGTAATAAGGAATAAATCAAGGCAAATAGGTGAAAAATTTAGAAAAGTATATTGGAAAATGCAAACTTGAGCTGAACTAGAATGAACTAGGGCTTTTGAAATGTGGCCGAAAGGTCACAGGGCTTTTGAACTCTGGGACAGTTGGGAATTTTTGCCACTGGTGGAGGAGCTTGTGCCTTGATCTCACTGGAGAAACCTCACTTGGACTGCATTTTGAGGAACTACAAATACTATCATAGAAACATACAAATAGGATCAGTAGCTTTGGAGGGTGGACCTCCAGGCCTGTAACAGCCTTTTGTAGTGACCCAGTGGAGTTTGTGGACTGTACCAACACCCTGGACCCTGGGACAGTTGAGAACATTGTTGGAACAAGCAGTGAGATCCCCAAAACGCTGTAAAGCTTGCATTTAGCCTAGTATAGTGTAGTGTAAGTTTTATCTTCCCTGCCCTGATTTCCTGGAAAAACTAAACCCCTGTATCTTTCCTCCTATAGCAGTTGAGAGTAATTTGCCCCATTACCCACTTGCCTCACCTTATTTTATTATTAAAATCCTTTAATGTTACTTCCTACTGTCTCAATATAACCCCAAAGGACTCAGAAAAAGTTAATTAGTTTTCCTGGCTAAGTTAAGTGTTTAACTGTCACACCAAGTATTCCTGTCACCCCCCTCCCCATTCCCCTATTTCAGATGGGCACCAAACTTTCACTAATTTTCTATAGGAAGCTGCCAATCAAAAATTACAAATACTAATTAATGCATGATGGAGAATAAAGCATGATTTTATTCCATACAATAAGGTTTCTCTCCAGTATGGATATTCTGATGTCTAACAACAAATCCCTTCTCTTTAAAAGCCTTTCCACACTGTTCACATTCATATGGTTTCTCGCCAGTGTGGATTCTCTGGTGTGCAGCAAGAGAGTCCCTCAGTTTGAAAGCCCTTCCACACTGTTTGCATTCATAAGGTTTCTCTGCAGTGTGGATTGTCTGACGTCTGGCAAGACTGCTCCTCATTGTGAAATCCTTTCTACACTGTTTGCATTCATAAGGTTTCCCTTCAAGGTGAATGGTCTGATACTTTGCAAGATATTCCCTTTGTAAAAGTCTTTGCACATTGCTTATATTCATAAGGTTTCTCTCCACTGTGGAAGCTCACTGTGGATATTCTGATGTGCAGCAAGACTGCCCTTCTGTGCAAAAGCCTTTCCACACTGTTTACATTCATAAGGTTTCTCTCTAATGTGGATTCTCTGATGTCTGGCAAGATGGCCCCTCTGTATGAAAGCCTTTCCACACTGTTTACATTCATAAGGTTTCTCTCCAGTGTGGATTCTCTGATGTGCAGCAAGAGAGGCCCTCTGTGTGAAAGCCTTTCCACAGTGTTTACACTCATAAGGTTTCTCTCCAGTGTGGATTCTCTGATGTCTGGCAAGATGGCCCCTCTGAATAAAAGCTGTTCCACAATGTTTACATTCATAAGGTTTCTCTCCAGTGTGGATTCTCTGATGTGCAGCAAGAGACGCCCTCCATGTGAAAGCCTTTCCACAGTGTTTACATTCATAAGGTTTCTCTCCAGTGTGGATGCTCTGGTGTGTAGCAAGATGGTCCCTCCTTATGAAAGTCTTTCCACAGTGTTTACATTTATAAGGTTTCTCTCCAGTGTGGATTCTCTGATGTGCAGCAAGAGAGGCCTTCCATGGGTAAGCCTTTCCACACTGTTTACATTCATAAAGTTTCTCTCCAGAGTGGATTGTCTGATGTCTGGCAAGATGGCCTCTCTGAGTGAAAGCCTTTCCACACTGTTTACATTCATAAGGTTTCTTCCCAGTATGTATTCTATGATGTGCAGCAAGAGAGGCCCTCAGTGTGAAAGCCTTTCCAAAGTGTTACATTCATAAGGTTTCTCTCCAGTGTGGATTCTCTGATGTGTAGCAAGAGAGACCCTCAGTGTGAAAGCCTTTCCATACTGTTTATATTCATAAGGTTTCATTCCAGTGTGGATTCTCTGATGTGCAGCAAGAGAGGCCCTCAATGTGAAAGTCTTTCCACAATGTTTATATTCATAAGGTTTCTCTCCAGTGTGGATGATCTGATGTGCAACAAGATTACCTCTCTGTGTGAAAGCCTTTCCACAGTGTTTACATTCATAAGGTTTCTTTCCAGTGTGTATTCTATGATGTGCAGCAAGGTGGCCACTCCCTGTAAAACCTTTTCTACATTGTTTACACTCATGAAGCTTTTCTCCTTTTTGGATTCTCTGATGTGCAGCAAGATTGGCACTATGAAAGTCTTTCCACACTGTTTATATTCATAAGATTTCTCTCTAGTGTGGATTCTCTGATGTGTAGCAAGCTGAGAGTTCTGAATGAAAGGTCTCCCAACTTTATCACTCACAGAAACCATCTTGA
Source organism: Gracilinanus agilis (assembly GCF_016433145.1). Taxonomy (NCBI): domain Eukaryota; kingdom Metazoa; phylum Chordata; class Mammalia; order Didelphimorphia; family Didelphidae; genus Gracilinanus; species Gracilinanus agilis. The sequence continues at coordinate 68,646 of NC_058136.1, read as the reverse complement.
CACATTTACTTTTTGGATGTCTAATGAGGTCTGAACTCCAGCCAAAGGCCATTCCTCCTACATTACCTTGATACATGGCCATTTCTAGTTTCTCAGGTGACTGAGCAAGTCCTACTTCTTCGAGAAAGCATTTTCTATATTCCCTATCCTGATAATAGTCATTTCCTGGGGTCAATTTCATATACTGAGGCAGGACTGAATATTGGCTGAATTTCTCTCCAGTTTCATCAAATTCACAGTCACTCTTTGGATTTTTATTTACCTTGATAGTAGAGCCACAAATTTCTCTTAAAATGAAGTCATGGGAAACCTCATTCATGTATCCTTTTGCAGTCAGATTCTTCCACAAAAACGCTCACCTTGGTAGATATCTCCTTCACTTCAAAATTAGATTCTGCCTCTAAGGAAAACAAATAATGATATAAACACAGAAGGAAGGAGGACACACACACGCACAGAGCAATATAGGTTTTTTCCTCTGATGGCAGACTGATGGCAGAAAGTAAACTGATTTTTATTCAATTTCCCAGGCAAAAAAGAGTTTTCAAACTGGAAAAAACAGGACTACTCTTTGGATAGACTAGTGATGGGCAAACTATGGCCTGTGGGCCTAATGCAGGCCCCTTGAAATGTTCTATCCGGCCCTGTGACATTATTCCTAATCTGACAAATACAATGAGTAGGATACCATACAATGAAACTTCTAAAGAGTTGCCTTAGAAACAGACTGATAGATGAGCATTTCCTTTCCTTTGGCCCCCTCCTTAAAAAGTTTACCTATCACTGGGATAAACCATTTGGCCATATCTGCAAGATGGATGATTTTAGAAAGACTTTCACATACATTTACAATGAAACCTAACAATGGACCTGTGACACAGGCAATCCCAAGATTCTCTTCATACTTTGCAACTCATGTCATGAGTAAAGAATGACCTGAACAACTTCTTTGCAGCTAGACTATAATTTAAATCCTGTGCATGAGCAGGCTTTGTCCACAGTACTGCACAATCTTTCTCCATTGTCCTTTCTATCTTTCCTAAAAAATTATTCCATTATTCTTATAATTTTGTCAATCTCATGTAACCTTCCAGATAGTCTGTTCTCATCATTTTGCATGCACTAATCACATGGTCAGTCTTGGTAAATTTTGTATGCTAAGCAGAGAAACAACTTTACTCTTTTTAACACTTATGCTATAATTTTCGAAATGGAAATTAAGTTTTCTTTTCTTTACAGATGGAAAGATTGTGTGCCATTAAGGGCAGACACTAAAAATTCATCTAATTTTACAATCTACCATAAATTATGTCTCATGTTTTATACTGAGTCTATCATCCATTTCTCAGGAAATGAACGGCATGATTCAGCATTGATCTGCCAGCCCCCATGTCTAGCACTCCCTTCACCACAACAGATGAAAGTATTTGGGGATAACAACCCTTATACATCTGATTTCAACTCATTTACCTGGACAGGAGCTCCTTGGGCCTTTTTGCTCTAGCAGCCATGGTGCTTTCCCTTGCTGAAAATAGGACATAAAATTTTTTCTAGGAACCGGAAGCCTTGGGTATAAGAAAGAAGGAAGGGATCAGGAAGGAAAAAATAAAAAAATATGGTCATTTTAAAGAAAAGGGGGCGTGTAAGTAAGGACTACAGAATGTTTTCTGATGTACTCACTGTTTGGACATTTGCAGGAGGGCAGGGATCATGGAAACCATTTGCAATCAGAAAATGCCATCTTAATTTACCTTTTGTACTAGAAGGATAGGTATACTGTACAACCTCCATTATCTAGGAATTAAAGGCAGTTGGTAGTGAAGGGGTAAGAGATCAGAAGTTGACGTCAGAAAAGCAAATATAATCCAACATCAAAGAGATGATACATGAGGGCCCCTGGGCAAGTTATTTCATCTCCATTTGCCTCAAGTATGAACTGAGGGCAATAGGACTATCAAACTCACAGGTATGTTGTGAAATTGATAATTATGAACCCATTTATCCAGTAGAGGACAAAGAGCAGGTATTTTGAAATGCTTATTCCCTTACTTTCCATTCCTATCATTTGGTCTGGGATTTTAGGGTAGAATGAAGGAGTAATGAGGAATAACTTGCTAGACTAAGCAAAATGAGGGGCTTTGAGCTTTAGTTTTATACTTTAAAAAATATTTTGTTCCCATATAGTTATGGAAATAATCCATTTACCTTACTCTCTCTATGTCTACTTGAGTATGTCAAATAAATTTCTTGTAAAAAAAATCTTAGAGGATTCATGTTTTCAATCCACTCTGCTATCTACTTCCATCTTATGGGTGAGTTCATCTCATTTATAACTGCAGTTATGATTACATCTCTGTATTCCCCTTCACCTTGTTTTCCTCTTTTAATCCTACACTTTCTCCTTTCACTGTCTGTCCACACAATTCCCTTTTAATCACCCCTCCTCCATTTCCCCATCTCATATTATTTCCCTTCCTACCACTTGTGAAGATAGAATGATCTCTCTTTGTCTATTTTGATGAAATCCATCAGCTATCTTTAACTCAATCAATCAAGAACTCAAAGTACCCCTACTTAACACTTAAGTAAGAGAGTTCACTAGTCAAAAACTCTAATTGGTAGGACTAGGCAAATTGAAAGACTGAAATTGGATTCTATGAAGAAGGGAGAGAGACAAGGAATGATATGGAAAAGGAGCATAAGAGAAGAGACCAACCCAGGCCTTGGAAAATTCTTTCCCTCCATTTGGAGTGATTGGTTCCGGAGATTCCTGCCTTGGCTTAAGAGAAGACTCTTTCCCTGGATCCTGTGTCAGTTTGTTAGGTGAGTGGCTTGAGCTGTAAGAGAGGCTGTGCTGGTGGACTTCTGGCTGAAGATTCTACAGGGAGATTGAGACCAGAGGAAGCCTCCTGCTGGGGTGCTGAATTGGACTTCACTTCCCCTGAGAAGCTCTTATGGCTGGTAGGCTTGTTAAGAATCAGTTTCTTTATCTACATTTCCCACTTTCACTCTTTCATCCTCTTTGTAAATAAAATCTGCGTGATAATGGTATAATTGAGGGGGTTTAAATGATAAGGGGAATGACAGACTTAACTAGATATGTCTGTCAGATCTCTTCTCTATATACCACTATTACTTGGACAATGGAGGGGATTTCTCTGAAATGATGACTAATCAGAAAAGGGAGGCAGCACTCATGGTTTGAGGGAAGGCTTCTCCCTGGTGAGGTTAGTGGAATCTCTGGCAGACTAAGCACAGACCCTCCCCAAGCAAAAGCCTCCCCCTTGGGTATAGCCTGCACTGCAGCAGGTCTTGCTCAGAATGGAGTCTGACCTGAGCAGCTCTCTCAGAACCCTTTTCCCTCTCTTTCCCTTGCAATGACTTCTTTTCATCTGATTGAACTTTTTATTATGGTGAAACAAGGTATTTGATGATGGTGAGGACAGAGGTAATCAGGGAAACCCTAAAAGTCCCAATCTACAAGATCCTTCCTCCTGGTCAGCCCCGAACTGGCTGCAACCAGATGGTCACGTTACCATTCCCTTAAATCTAATTCCTATCTATGATCTATACTATTTGAACTAAGGCAGGGTACCTTTGTAAGGCAAGGTATGAGTTAAGACTTTGGGTTCTACTTCCAGATCACTGTTCTAATTCTCCTTCTACTTCTCTTTAGGCCTTTTAATAACTCCTCCTATTCCACCTACCTTATATTGTTCTTCTCCCTCACTACATTTCTTACTCTCCTATAGCTCTATAGAGTCAGATAAGATTCCATACCCCAATGAGTCTGTTATTCCCAATGAGAATGTTTTACTGATTGTCTGTCACCACCTTCATTGCCTTCACCACTGTAATAGATTTTCTTCCCTCTTTATTTGATGTAATTTATACTATTTTATTTCTGTCTTCTTGTTTCTCTGTGTTATCCTCTGTTTCACTTCTTCCTTTTTTTTGCTTCTTCCTGAACACTTTAGTATCACGCCTTCTGTCTATATTGTGAAGATGGAATTAACTCTCCCCTTGCCTACTTTTAGATTTAATGACTGGAAGCGTACACACTCTACTTATCCTCATGTATGGGGAAGTCTGTGACAAATGTGTGCTTTGGTGGGTGACAAATCAGAAATGGCTGATTGCCCCATTGGCAGTCCTAAGCAAAGCTAAAGCCACAAGCATAAAATGGAAGTAATACACAGGAAGTAATGCAAAGAAGTGTCTTTAAAAGCAGTGGCAACTTCCTGTGAAGTTCAGATTTTTGGAGTTCAGAGTTTGAGTTCGAGTTGAAGTCTGGTGAAGGATCTGCTTCATGGATTTGAGACTGAAATTTGGTGAGACTATTCTTGAATCTCTCCCTTTGAATTACCACATGAGTGAGTGAAAAGGCTGACTCCTTTTCCTGGATTTCTGGAAGAACTGGCCTCAGGAGAGACCTCCATTTTGGAGAAGACCTCAGGGAGGGAATCCTTTTTAAATTTACCTCTGTGTCCCCTTTGCTGGGGCCTCTGAAGCCCTGCTTGGTTCAGATGGGCAGGAGTAATTATCTACTCTCTCTCATTTTCTTACTTTCACTCTTGCTCCTTTTCTAAATAAACATCCTAACTTGAGTAATATATTTTTGACTACCACAATTTTATACATTTAGTACAACCTTTAATTTTTAACCCTTAAAATGTATACTTTTTCTAACTACTATAAGGAGAAAAAATTTTAAGAGTTGCAAATACCATCCTTCCACTAGACATAGAAAAAATTTGACTTCATTGAGTCCTGTAAATATTCGCTTTCTTATTTAGCTTTTTATGCTTCTCTTGAATTTGGTACTGGGACATCAAACTTTCTGTTTTGCTCTGCTCTTTTCATCAGGAATACTTGGACATCCCCTTTGTCATTAAATAATGATTTTTCTCCCTGAAAGAATATAGTCAGTCTTGATGGGTGGATGATTCATGGTTGTATACCCCTTTTTCTTGCCCTCCACAGTATCATATTTAAAGCACTTAGATCCCTTTATGAAGAAGCTCCCAAATCCTATGTAATCAACACTGGGTCTCCATGATATCTGAATTGTTTCCTTCTGGCTCAGTGCAGTACTTTCTCCTTAGCATGGGATTTCTTCAATTTGGCTATAATATTCCTGGGAATTGTCATTTGGGAATTTATTGCAGGAGGTGATCTGTGGATTCTTTCGATTTCTCTTTTAACCTATGATTCAAAGAAAAAAAGTCAAGGCAGTTTTCTTTGACCATTTCTTCTAATATAACATCTAGACTTTTTAAAATATAGTCTAATAAATCTTAGATTGTCTTTCCTGGATCTAGTTTCCAAGTCAATTCCTTTTCAGTGAGACATTTCATTTTTTCTTACATTTTTGAAGTTCCTTTGACTTTGTTTTATTGTTTCTTGATATCTCAAGAAGTCATTAGCTTCTATATGCCCAATTCTAATTTTTAAAGAATGATTTTCTTCCAAGACCTTTGGATTCTCCATTTCCATTTGGTCCATTTTACTTTTCCTGGAACTCTTTTCTTCATCAGATTTTTGTGTTTCTTTTGCCACTTGACCAATTTTGCTTTCTCAGCACTAATTTTCTTTTTGCATTACTTTCATTTCTTTTCCCCATTTTCCTTCCACTTCTCTTATTTGATTTTCAAATTCCTTTTTGAACTCTTCCAACATCTGAGACCAATTCCCATTATTATTTGAAGTTTTGCAGGTGGAGGCTTTTGTATCCCAATCCCTGCCTCAGTCTGAGCCTTCTTCTTCTTTGCCTCCATAGACATTTCTATGAGTAGATGTTTCTTTTGCTATTTGCTAATTTCTCCAGACTTCCCCCCACCCCACTTTGACTTCTATCTCAGTTCTCAGGGTAGAGGGGGCATTCTCTAAAACTTTTTCCTTGCTGCTCCCCTCAGCTGTAGTTATGGTTTTCTGCAATTTGCATTTCTTCCAAGGTGGTACCATGGCCTGTGGGCTGAGTCCTCTCAAAGTTGCTGATTTAGTCACCTCTAGAGACTGCTGATGGCTTGCAGGGCTGAGAGATTTGGGAGCTACTTTGCCCTGGGGCTACAGGCTTTCCCACAGGCTTCAACTGGACAAGTGACTTTGGGATCTTATTACAGTCTTGTGTCAAGACTTTGTATTCAAAGGGGTTAGCTTGGGAGGAGCTAATAATGCAGGCTTAAGAAAGTTCCTGAAGTCTCAAATTTGGCCTGTGATCAAGTTCAGAACCTACAGCAGTAGTTGGGGTGGGGTGCATTATCTGCATTTCTCTGTGTGCAGTTTTAAATCCAGTTCCCTCCTTTCCTCAGAAGAACCACATCACTCTTACCCGTGTTAATTCTGTGACTCTAGTCATTGAAAAGCACATTTTAAGGTTCCTATGACATTATCAAGGCAGGTAAAGCTTTTGCTTCTGTTATGCCGCCTTTTTGTCTTCACCTCTCCCATTAATAATTAATAACAAAAAATCCTTTCTAAAGACCAGATCCAGGCCAAATGAAAAGGGGCTGCCTTGGCAAATAGAGGGTTCCTTTCAATACTCATCTTCAAGGAAAAGCAGCCTGGGTATAAAATAGAGGATTTGCACACAAAATTCAGGCCTAATTAGAGTCTGGACTAGATGACTTCTGAGATTAGCTTCAGGAACAGAAATCTGTAACACTTGTTTAAGTTTTCACCTGAAGCTATCCAAAACAGAGGAGAAACAATTGTAGGGGCAAGAAAGGGAAGTCCCACTTTCACATAATATAATTCAAAGCCTTTTTTTTTATGAAAAGCAGGCACAAGGAGAACCCTGGGAAGAGATCAGTACTTCTGCTTTTTTAATCATTGACAAAGGCTCAAAATCCTGTAAACTTGCCTTAGAATAAAGGCATTCTCTTAATGGCAGATCCAGAATTAACACAAGAAATGGTCCTTATCCACAGAGACTAGATTCTGCACATTCTCCAGCATGACCTCCCGGTAGAGCACTTTCTGAGAAGGGTCCAATAGGCTCCACTCTTCCTGGGTGAATCCACGGACACATTGAATGTTATTGACCCCTAAGTCAACAAAAATCACAATATTTAGAGCTCAGAATTTGTCTAGTACAACCTTCATCAACTAATTGAAGGAAACTGAAGCAAGGAAGGGATTTATCCAGAACTTTATGTGAACTCTGAAGGGAGTCAGAGCTACCACTGGAGTCATTCAGTCATTCAGAGCCCAATGGAATAACGACAAAGGCACTTTCTGTCTAAAGTAAGAATCATGTTGTGAAGAGTAAAACTTGGAGAAATGTCTTACTCTGAAATGCTTTTCCTTGTGGAATCAGGGGGATGGGAAGTGCTCTCTGAGTGAAGTATGAGATTCTGTGGAGGACAAAGAGAAAAGGTCATTTGAAATTCTTCCTCATCACAAGTATCAGAGTTGATCCAGTAAGAATATTTTTTTAAAGAGTTTGTGAGAAGGTAGCAAGTACTGTGTATTCTAGGGGGGAAATATTGCCAGTGATCAATGAGGAGAAAACAATGAAAAAAGAATTCTCTACTCAATTTCCTAAAAAGAATGGAATACTCTAATCTAGATGAAAGCATAAAAAGGATTTCATAGACCATATATGGGATCAGACTCTGACTCTAGCTAAGTGAAGAAGCTTAGTCTTGTGTTAAATTGAGAGTTTGGGGAACAACTTGGTATGATATGACAAAGTCAAAAGACTGTCTTTTTTTTAATGATATATGACATTTATTACTGGAATATATTCAGTCATTTTTCATTTAGTTACATGGAAAGAAAAATAAGTATGATGAGGAAAAGAAAAGGTGCTACATCTTCTTAAAATATATTTTGGTGATTAAAATAATTCAAAAGAACGATACGGACAGTGTCTCTGTCTCAACGTGTATCTCCAGTCTGTGTCTCCTAGG
>NC_058136.1:55237-60233 GCF_016433145.1 Gracilinanus agilis | reverse complement strand
TTCTGAACTTCCTTCTGTTCTCTTCTGTGCTTGAAGAAAATGCTGCAATGGTTCTCTTTTTTGGCATCATCCTTATTGTCCTCCATCCTGCTCTCTCTCCTGTCTCTGTTCATACTGATACTTGTTTTGCTGGAAAGACCCATTTTCTCATTGCCCGTTGACTTCTCTAACTGATGTTTTATTCAATTCTGGGATAGAAAAAGTAGTTTAGTATCATTTATTGGATTTCTTTGATAATTATTTGATCTGGTGTGAATAAATCAGGTTCTGCTGGAGCAGATGCGTGGGAGCCCTATGATCTGTCCCGCTTTTAGGTAATCATCTTGGCAGGAACTCCCAGCAAATTTCGAAGCTCAGCTCGAATGCCACTTCCTATATCATCTTCTCTAATTCCCCTGGATACTGGTGCCTCCCCTTCTGCCTACAAAATTACCTTATGTTTGTTTTGTATATACATGTGACACCCTTGATATGTGGTGGTATTACAGATTTTGGTGTGTGGACACCTACTTGCTCTCTTGGTTAGCTTTATTATGGATTCAATCTGTTTTCATATTGAGAGGTCTAGGTTCCCAGAGAAGAAACGCTACCATGTGGTATAATCAAGTTCTTTCAGAGCTCTAGAGAGGTAACGCCACTGAGAAGATTCTCCCTCAAATGAACATTTTAGCTCTTGAGCTCCTTCTTACTTGTTTCTGTTTATACAATCTAGCCACTCACATTACAGCCATTTTTAGGTTTTATCTATAATCGTTTATTTAACAATAAGGCAAAATAAATAAAAATATTGTCAAGAGTAAGTTGAGTTCATGAATAATCAAACATTAGTAGAGGTCACCGAAGAGCAATATTTGGGGATTAAGGTCTTGTCTGGGGCTGCTAGGTGGTACAGCAGTGTGCAAGGCTTGAAGTCAGTGAGATTTTTCTTTCTGAGTTCTGGCTTCAGACATTTACTAGCGGTGTGACCCTGGGCTAGTCACTTAACCATGTTTGTCCATCTTTAAAAAAAAATGAGCTGAAGAAGGAAATGGTAAACTACGCCAGTATCTTTGCCAAGAAAACTCTAAATGGAGTCATGAAGAATTGGACACAAATGAAATGACTGAACAACAAATTCTTGTTGGTCACACCACACAGGGATCTGACAGAAATGAGTTTCCTTTCCCTCCTCTCATGAATCTTTTCCCTCCTGTCAGGTTCTTCATTCTCTTCACTGCATCGACCTCAGCCCCCATCTCCTAAATCTTCCACTAGCATAAATCAGTCTCCTGGCACTTGGTGACAACTCAACAAATTTCTCTATGAATTCACTAGACCTTAAGTCAATTATCATGTGGTCTCCAAATAGTTGAATGGTTTCTCTCTGTTTTAGAGTTTTATCCTCTTCAATATTAAAACAATTAAACGTAAATTAGTTTGGGGAATCATAATACTCTGAATCTCTTAAGTCTTTGCCAAGGCCCAACATATTTTGTATCCTTAATATAGTGTTTCTTTATACAACAATTTTTCTGCTTTTTAATACAGTAACAAAATCTTTTTCCATCCACTTAAAGCGGTCAACTATTACTGTAAATTAGGTATCATCCCACACACTTTCATAAGCTAATTTGTATTTATATTTATGTCATAGTTCATTTCCCCCCAAACTGCTCAAATACCACATTAATACTATTTCTTCATACAAATGTTTTAATATAATTTTTTAGATTCAAAGTTCTATTACTTCTCCTTTCAAATATCAAATGTTCATCTATGACAGAAGAAATATCTTACATCCTTTAATAATTGATTTAACTCTTTCTTTTACATGAAATTACTTTTTTCAGCCCCTTTTAGCATTAAGCTATTCTTTATGAAAGGATTGTAAATGAATAGTGCTTTATATTCTTACGAAACTATATGTGTGTGTGTGTGTGTGTGTGTGTGTGTGTGTGTGTGTATGTGTGTGTGTGTCTGTATGAAGGGCAGCTAGGTGGCTGAGGGGATAGAGAGACATACCTAGTAACTGTAGGTCCGGGGTTCAAATTTGGCCTAAGATACTTCCTAAATGTGTGAACCTGTGTGAGTCACTTATTGCCTAGCCCCTACTTCTCTTCTGTCTTGGAACTGATACTTAGTATTAATTCTAAGATAGAAAGTAAAGATTTTTTAAAAAATAAACTATATCTATGTATGCATATATATATACACACATGAATGCATGTACATGCATATATATCCACACATATATAATTATTACAAATAATATTTATATATTTTTATATTATTTCTCCTTTAGTCTTGAGGACAGAAACTTTGATTTTTGTGTTTATAACGATGACGTGGACACATCATCAGTTCTTAAATAATTGGCAAATTAAACTATTAAATTAAATGTCAAACCCAGAATTTATCACTTTCACTCTTCTCATCCTCCCAACAGTTCCCCTTCTGTCTTCCCTATTTATGTTAACCCTTCATTGTCTATACATTACTTAATTTATTAAACAAATATAGATATATACTAAACATCTACCATATATTTACTACGTGGCAAAATGTCTTAGCATGATATCAGTTCTAGAAGGTCCTGAAAGAGATGGGGAAGATGAGATTGAGGAAAGAGGACAATGGAGAAACTTCACCTCCTTTTCCTAAACAACGTTAGTGTTCAGAGAGAAGGAGATTTCAAAATTTTGATTCATTTTTCTCTTTGGTGGAGTGGGTAACTGACTCTATTAATCCGACAATACATTTCAACTGAGTTATTGTGACAAGGGGCTTCCATTATCCATTTCATCTCATTGCAAACTGTCAGGATAAATCTTACACATTGGGGAGGGGAGATAAAAAGATTAAAGCTGCCTTCCTTTGTTTGCCATTTTAAAAAATGCTATGACTGATTTGATTTGGTATAGTTTGATATATGGCAAATGAAAGTATTATCAGATGAGGGATGGAATTCTGGGTCAGGAAGACCCAGGCTGAAATTTCACCACATGATTACTCATTATATGGCCCTAGGCATATCCTGTGAGTCTATAAAATCCTTATTTAGCAACCAGGTATTTAATCATTAAATCACAAATCGATATTTTTTTTTTATTAATAGCTGGTGTGTTGTCTATATCAGTAAAGTTCCCTTTACGGATGGAATCACAGATCCTTTGTGTATTCAATGTCTAGCACAGAACATATTTGGAGAATAGAAACTGCCCCAGAAATATCAACAGGGACAAAGAGGAAGGGGGCAATTCTTGTACCATAACTGATTTGCGTGGACTCAAGCCATCACTGACTTTGTTAACTTGTTATCCATCCATTCTCAAGAGGAATAATTTGATCCAAGATTACCTAAATTTTCAAACAAAGTTGAGGAAGAAGAATCAAAGCTTTTGGAAACCTCACATTAATAGCATTGGGGTTGGACAAAATACTGAAGATGCATGTGACAAATCCTTGTTCTAGAAAGTAATGTTCTTCCAATCTTATAAAATCCCATTCCATGCTGTCTTTCACAATTTATCTATTGAAAGTGTGACTCAGAATTGCCTGTTATATCCCATTTGAAGGTAGATGCACAGCTGGACCTCCAAACTAAAAATAGGACTTGAAGTTTGCAAACAAAAACAGCTTAGTCCCCATCTACCTAGTCCTAGTCTTATTATATACAGATTCAAGGATTAGTCCCTAAGTGGCCCAATTCTCTCTTGTTTTTCTAAAGCATATCATGGTCAGCTTGCAAAACTGCATCAGTCTGTCAGCTTCCAAGTCCCTCCGGGCTTCGGTCTGTTTCTCTTGATCCTCTTGGGGAGTCTCTCTGAATTGGATGTTTGAAAATCTATTTCTGGTGGTAATGCCACTTTCACCCTCAGTAGCCATGCATGTGGCCTCTGGTGTGTTCTCACAGCAGCTGACTTCAAGGAAATTCCGGAGGGGATTGACACTAGAAAAGCAAAACATCTTATTTAAAGATATGTGAGCAGTTTACAGGAAAATGGGCTCACCAAATAAGAAACTACATGAAAGTGTCATTAGGGTTTTGGAGTCAGAAAATCTATTTTCTAGACTCTCTCTGTGCATCTATAAATACCAGCTAGTTTGGAGGGAAATAAACTCTCTTAATTCTCTTTAAAATGTCTATTAAAGAAATGATGTGGATGCATTTTGAAAAATATATAATTAGAAAGATGAATGAAACACCCTGAATTTAATCTTAAATTTTTTTTGTTGTGACCTAATGCTAATCAAGTTCTCTGTTTCTGTTTAATCTTGAAATTCCTTAATTTGAATAATAATTACTTAATTCTGCAATTGGCAAAGCTCTTAAAAAGATTCTAAAACCTTCTTATTATATTTTCTTAAATGATTTATAAGAAAACATGGCTAGCTATGAGCATTCAAGTGATTGGGGAAAGGGTTAGACTGTGACTTCCCTTTCCCCACCATTACACTCAAGAAAAACATCTCCATGACCTGTTGTCTGAGTTTCTAATTCTTTTCCTTCTATAATTAGAGATAAAATTAGTATATTTCTTGCTCTTTGCTCCTGACCTGATTCATGGACAAATTCATGTGCCAAAAGGAAGGGAATAAGAGGAAGTTCTTAGCCACCATCTACTTGAACTTAGTGAGAGAAAGAGAGATAGGAGGGAAGTAAGGATGGGGAGAAATAGAGAAGGAGATAGAGAAAGACAGAAACAGAGAGAGACAGAAAGGGAGAAAGACAGAGACAGAGACAGAGATATAAAGACAGACAGAGAGACAGAGAGATACAGAAAGGGAGAAAGACAGAGACAGAGAGACAGAGAAATACAGAAAGGGAGAAAGACAGAGAAATAGAAAGAAGGACAGAGCCAGAGAGAGAGAGAGAGAGATAGAGACAGACAGGCAGAAAGAGACAGAGAGACAGACAGAAAGAGAGAAGGAGATTACATAAAGAGGCCGAGATTGAAAGAAAGAGGGAGAGAGAGAGAGTCAGAGAGAGAGAGAGAGAGAGAGAGAGAGAGAGAGA
>NC_058136.1:44577-54837 GCF_016433145.1 Gracilinanus agilis | reverse complement strand
ATAGAGAGAGAGAGAGAGAGAGAGAGAGAGAGAGAGAGAAATAAAGATAGATTGATGAAGAAGGCAAGAATGACCTGGATGTGGGCTGGAAAAGATTTACTCTGCATGCGATAATGTGATACTGGTTTCTCTTTATGATATGCCTTTGGGCAGTAGCTAGATCAGGGAGTAGTGGTAAGCTGGGATAGGCTGGAAGCATGACTTAAGCAGAGCAGCTGACAGAAAAATAAAAACCAAAAGGGGAGACAAATGAACTTTGCACTGAAAGCTCTTGGTCCACATTCTTATGCTGTAAAGAGGAAATAAAGCCAAGATCTAAAGTTCCTCAGTCCTTAATCTACCTATTGGGTGCTTTTAGTCATGCATCAGCTGGGAACTGTGACTTCATTAGGATAATCTTTTGCTCACTCTCAGTAGGAGCAGCCCTAGATGGACTAAATACATTGAATTATGTGTTTCTTATTCTTTGGGCTAGAAGCAGCTGGGAAAACAGCTGGGCCCTAAAACTCCTGAATTTGGTCTATGGTGATAAAAAGGTTAAAGAATGTCTGTGTCTGGAAGAAACTATGAGCACAGGTTAGAGGCTGGATTATGCATTACTGAATATTTTTTAATTGACTTCATTCTAAAACCATTGCTGATGCTGTCCATGCATGTTGGTTCTTTTACTTGCACTCCTGATTCCACTGTGTCAAAGTCATATGATATTTTCCAGCCCAGTTAAAATAGTTAGCCTAGGGAGCAGGTAGGGTTTTCTGATAGATGGGGATTCAAAAGCAAATTCAATTTGGAAAAAAAATATAAACTAATCATACCTTTCTCACTAATGAAGCGAGTGTGAGTGAGAAGAAGCTGGGAGATAGATTCTGAGAGAATAATAGAGAGCTTAATACTTTCTTAGCACTCCTAGACTGAGAGTACAGAGGTGGCAGGATGAGTTAGATTTTCCTGAGAAGCAAGGACTGTCTGCCACAAGGTAGTATGGGGGGGGGTATCCTGGAGTTCTAAGGGAGACAGAAAAGGCATGACTTTTTAGTACCTTTCCCTTCAGTGTGAAGTGGGGTTAGCTCTTTTATAAGTGGAAATTTTGTACCCTTGAACTAAGTTCCCCAGAATTCCTTTAGTATTTCCTAGAATTCCTTTTAATCTCTCCACCACTTTGTGCGGTTACATTTTGTATATAGTTGGCTGTAACTCCGGCTCTCTCTCTTTTCCTGTGACTGCAGCTTAGTTAGTGGCCCTTTTACTCTAGCTTTTTTTATTTTAGTTATTATTGACAAATTTTATTAAATGTAATACTTGGAGTATTTGAATGTTAATTTTGATTCTCACCCTCTCTCAATCTTTCCCACTTGAAAGTGGAGGCCACAAGTGCCCAAAGCAACTACAGGGCCCAAAACAACTCAGAGAACTCAAAGAAGATCTGAAGGGAGTGAAGAGACTGGAACTTTCCTGCTCTTGCCAATGCTGCCCATGGAGGTGATGGCATTGATCTTTACCGTTAGTGAAGGAATTCCCTACCAATGGGCTTTGGGTTACACAAGTTCTTTTGGTAGATAGGATTACCTTGGTAACTAACAGTAATACCTAGCTATTATATAAGGTTTGAATGACTTGAAATTGGTAATCAGTGCAAAAGAAAATTACACTAAGTTGTAGATGATAGACATAAATCCTTTTCCCCCACAACATTTTCCTTTTTAATCATATTAAGAGAGTAGGAGGAGTGTGAGAGAAGAACCAGAAAGTATTATAGAAGCACATTACTGAAGAAGCAAAAGGAAAAGCTAGAAGAGCTCAGAAGTTTCCAAAGACAGAATTTATTTTATAGATACTTGAGCTTTTTCCTTTCATTCTTTTCATTCATTCATTCATTCATTCATTCATTCATTCATCCATCCATCCATTCATTCATTCATTATTTCATTCATGGTAGCAAGCAACATATACCTCAATAGAACATTGCCTTGGGTACCTGATTATATATCTAAAAACTTGGTGTAGAGTGAGAGAATTAGATTTAATGTCAAAAGTCCTGACACTACTACCCTCTATTTTAAGATCTTGGGTAAGTCTCATAACCTTTCTGGTTCTCTGTTTCTTCAATAAGTTCTAGTTTGCTTGAAAATCTATTGCTCATCAGGATGATATTTCCATACTCTTTCCACAAGAGTTGTCTTGTGTTTTTATCAAGATCAATTAACTTCTAGCTACACTTAAACTTATGAGTTTCCCTCCTGAAAAAGGCTTGAGACACTCCAAAGGTTATCAAAGAGAATGAATTGCTTGTTTAATTAAAAAGGAAGTGATTAAATGGAAAATAAAGGGGGGAAAAAGATTTATAGGCAAAGGAGAACCAAGACCTGTGTAAGGAGGTTGGAGGGGAGAAGAAAGTCATAAAGATGAGAAAGAGGGGAGGGGAACTGAACACTCAAAGTTAAGTCATAGATATGACACTTTTCTGAAGAGTAAAAAGCTGAACCTTTGAGGAAGAAGAAGCTGCTTTTACTGAAAGGAATGTGGATCATCAGGAGAGAGCTTTTCTACTAAAAGCCAAAGGATGTAGGTCCTTACTAAGGGTAACCAGGCAGCTCTTTATAGGTATTAAGAAAAAGAATTTGTTATCTCCTTAGAATACATATCTAGCATATTAATTTTAGATTCAAGTTTTAGACTAAAGATTTGAAAATCATCTTAACACAAGATTTTCAAGTGCAGTCATGGAAAAGAGATGCAGCCAAAAGGTTGTTCATCTGCTGATTTCAAAGAGGACCAAGAATATTAGGAAAGTGATGTCTTGACTTGTCCATGGATTGGATTTAAGTGAGGCAGAGTTATGCAAAGTCACCAGTCTCATTCTTTTTTCCAGAGTCATTGAAGTAAAGCAGCAAGACATAAGTCAACATGCCTGGTGATGGCCAAGGATACAATGTATGACTTTGGCACCTTCATTGTCTGAGCAAGGTCTAGGTGCTCCATAGGACCTGCTATAGCTGTCTTTATGGCCATTGGAACAAATTGTTCTTATCTGCCCATTTTGTCTGGAATGTCTTTACGTACTTGAGCTAAACATCCCCCTTAACTCACCAACTGTAAGCATAGTAATATAGTATTGTGACTTTGAGTTCTAGCTTCTCTATGTAAAAGGAGATGAGTGATTTCCCTCAATCTCAGAGAGCTATGAATATATCCAGGGCTGAGCTGAATTGATTTAAAGAGGATGGGTAAAGGAGTAGGGAATCTCCTGCTTGGGGTGGGGATTGATATGATACTGTAATCCAAGGAATCTCAATCTAGATAGAGTCTATGGTTATATTTCAGGGGGATACATGAACTTAGATGGGGAAAATTACATCTTTGTTTCATTATGATTGATTTTCTTTGTAATTTTATGTATTTTTAAAAATGTATTTGAAAATGAGTTCCTTAGCCAAAAGGTAAAGAAGATGAGGAAGAAGGAAGAAAAGCTAGAATCTGACTAATCTAAAATATTGCATTGTCATTTACTGAGTAATTACAAATTTATTGTATCTTTTTTATATTCATATCTAGGCTCTTTTCAGGGCAGATGTTAACAATTCCTTAATTTTGGCTATATTTTTGATGTCTCTAGTCAATTAAAATTGTCAAATTAGGCAAAAAATCTCCAAAAAAGTGGTAAAAACTTTTATTTTCACAAATCACTGAATTTTAAAGCTGTTGGAGACTTCAGCAGCTCTATAGCGCAATCTATTCCCATCTTATCTTCCCTCCTGGCCCTCAGTTCTTTTGACAACATAGTTGATAAGTGGTCATCTAGCTTTCCTAGATGTAAGTGAGGGCCTATTTATTAACTATTTAAGCAGTCTATTTTATTTTTTTAAAATACTAATGGTGAAGTTTCCTCCCCACCTCCATGTCAACCCTAAAGTTGTCTATATGATATGTGTGTGGTGGGATCATGCAACATCAAGTATACTGGTGGAGTCTGACACTCCCCATCTCCAAAGAAGACTACTATTTCAGCTCATGCAAAAAAGAGGGAAGGGGACCATGCCTGAACCACCAATAATGTAAAAGATAAAAGACAGATAGGATTAAGGATAACCATTCTTGGATGATTTCTCCTTTACTTTCCTATTTCCAGGTGAAGTTTTGGACTAGAATTGTAGTTATTGACCCTATATCAAATATTTGTAGTATAGGGTTACAATAGGTTCAGAATAAAAGGCACACTCCTTGATCTCTTTCAAGAGGAAAGTAATATAGCTTTGCATGGAAAGCTTAGCTCTTTCCCACTGATATGGGAGTACAGGCTTCCCCTAGACATACCAAAATCCCAGATTGTGTGCCAAGTCAGAGTGTGCTTAAAAGAGTCATCTTTCTTTACATTCCTGCAGTGCTAGTCTCTCCCCTCCTTCTTGATGAGCACAGATAGGTAATTCCCAGCTTGCTCCTGATAAACATCTATTTTTTAGCCCAGATATCTAATTATCCTTTAAACTGGACAGTTCACTCCCTTTTGACTTTGAGGCATAGGACATAATCACACGACCCATTTGTAGTTTCAGAAACCCAGTAACATGTCATCATCATTCTCTCTCTAGTCATGTAGACCTTATTCTCAAAAAGGTATATTAAGGCCAGAACACATCTCCTCTATGAGGCAGTATTCCACCTGCCCTTCCTCCCTCAGCGATGCAATTTGACTTAACCATTTGATTTACATTCAAATTAATAAATCTCTTTTATTTTTTAAGCTAGTTATTGGAGTCTGTCATTCTTGACAAGGGCAACCTTTCCAGATCCAGGGCTTTACCCCAAAGTTCTCCCACAACACCATAATTTCTCATTACACCAAAACATATGATAAATTTTCCTAAATAATTTCCTACATCTTTAGTATCAAAGTAACCACTAAGCAGTATCAACCCAGAAAATAAAAACAGAACTACCAATGCAGTTATAAAAGAACATGTCTTTAATCAGGACAAAGTTGACCATGCTTTTATGGTCACCACACAGTCATACGCACACACAACCAACACACAGAGCCATGCTCTGAGACTCTGGGAACAATGTATACAGGTTAAAAATGGGAATTTCCCATTCAACTAAAGAATTTGGAGTCTTACATATATTTTAGAGAGTATAGGAAAAGAAGGAAAACTGATTGGCTTACATGGAAGCTAGGGAAAGAAGATTCTAGACAGAAAACAAAATATGTAGGAATACCCTAGATACAATAAGAGAAACTTAGAAGACAAGAAAGTACCCAAGATGAGTAGTCCACCACTCCTATTCAAGGTACTCAATGGGCACTTGATGATCTACTGTTCAGTCTGGGATAAGGGTCA
The DNA here is from genome assembly GCF_016433145.1 of Gracilinanus agilis. Taxonomy (NCBI): domain Eukaryota; kingdom Metazoa; phylum Chordata; class Mammalia; order Didelphimorphia; family Didelphidae; genus Gracilinanus; species Gracilinanus agilis. The sequence goes on along the minus strand of NC_058136.1, from coordinate 49,501 downwards.
GTCTGGGAGTTTCCTGAAGGCAAGTTTCCATGGGACAAGGGTAAATTTGGGACTTCATAAAAAAGATTGGTAGTAGAAATTAGGGTAGCTATACAGTTGAAAATAAATGAATAAATATACAAGAAAAAATTATATCTTTGGCTGAGAGGGAAATTTAAAATTTCCTGGAAGAGTTAAAAGCATTTCATCAAGATGAATGAGTATATTCTTAGTGATCTCTAGGACTTCAGGCAATGGGAATCAGTCACTCCATGGTTGGACAGGGTTGGTTTCCCACATTTGGGAATTAATTATGATTAATTAAAAATTATGATTAATTAAAACTGTGAGAGATTGCTCTTAGTTCTTTCCCTCACAGCCAATATTATTTATGTTATGTCCACATTATGCTGGGGTTGAGCCAGACACTGGAGCAACACTTAGGGTGGTAGGCTAGACAATCCTCTACCTTCTTACATTTTCCCACTTGCACTCTTTCCAGCTTTTGTAAATAAAGCTGCGGAAAGTCATTTAGACTTAATCTGTAACATTTTTAAACCGGTGACCACAATATTGCTTTATAATTCTCATATTAGGTTAAAAACCCTAAATTTAATCTTACAGTTGAAACACATTTCTGCTATTTACTAGCTGTGTGACCTTAATAAGCCACCTATCATCTCTATGGACCTCCATTTTCCTCACATATAAAATAAAGCAGTTGTATTAAATGGTTTCTAATGTCATTTCTCATTCAATATGATACTGTGATGTAACAAACTTGTGAGAAATTGCTCTTAGTTCTTTCCCTCACAGCCAAGCAGAACAAGGTTTACTCCTTCTCTACAAATTTCTGAAGACATTGATTAGGTCTCTAAGTTTCCTCTTCTTGAGGCTAAACATACCAATCCCTTTGAAGGATAAACATCATGGCATAATAGAGGATGTATTTGAATTGGAATGGGGTAAAGCCTGGATTTTTAATTCTGCCTCCATTGCTTATAAATATATGATCATGGGTAAGCCATTCAAACTATGTGAGTCTCAATTGCCTTATCTCAAAAATGAGAAAGTATTAACTTAGGACTTATTTCATAGGATTGTTGTAAGACTAATAAGATAATATAAATGGAACATTATATAATTTTTATTCATTGCTCCTAGTTCTACACTCTGGGATTAAATAGAATAAACCTTATCACTCCTCTACATGATATTCCTCCAACTACTTCAAAACAGCTATCATGTGTCCTCTGAATTTTCTCTTCTTTAGTCTCAAAAGCTATAGTTCCTTCAAAAGGCTCTTTATCGTTATCATTACCCTCTCTCTATGTTCTCCAGTTTATCATTTTATTTTTTATATTATGGTACAAAGAACTAAATATAATCCTTCTTAGGTAGTATGATCAGGGCAGAGTAGAAAGGCAAAGGAATTTCCTTATTTCTGGAAGCTTTGCCTTTTTTGATAAAGTCAAAAATCAAATTAGCTTTTTTGGTTACCATTTACTATGGTTGACTCATCTTGAGCTTAGAGACCACTTAAAACTATGAATATTTTACAGAAAAACTGCAACATAATTCTCTCTCTCTCTTCTACTGTTCCATAGGATAACTAAGTGTGAGTTCTACTGTATTTCTTCTTATTAAATTTAGCCTAGTGTTATTGCTTTACAAAACTTTTGGATTCTAATTCACTTGGAAAGTGTTAGCTATCACCCTAAGCTTTGTATCATCTGAAAATCTGAAAATGAAGTCACTTAAAAAAACAAGTCATTGATCAAAATGTTCAAAAGCCCAGAATTTAGGGCAGAGCAAAGATGATGGAGAGGCAACACTCCAGCTGGACTCTCTCAACATTCTCCTCTAAATAATTTTAAAAGAGTGCCTTAAATTGAATTCTTGAATATCAGAACCAACAAAAGGTCAAAGTAAGATATTTTAAAAGTCCCAAACATTTTAGAAAATTGGTAAGAGAGGTCTGTTACATGGTAGTGGAAGCCATCCTGGAGCACATGTAGTAACCACATCAGTAGAGGGTTTTAGAATCCATTGTGACAGTGGTGGTCATAGTCTGTGGTACTCTCAACCCAGAGATAGTAAGGGCAGTTGGAAAACTGGTCAAAAAATATTACAAGGGACCCTTTGATGGCAGTGGGCATAGGACCCTATAGCATTGCCCATATATACTACTGGTTCCCAGTTCCAGGGCTAAGGGGAATGCTTGTGGTCAGTCACAAGGGAAGAGGTTTCCTTGTCACAGTTTTCAGGCAGAAACAAACATTAGGGCTTGAAACTAAAAGGAAGCAAAGACATTTCCTGGGTGAAGACTAGAATGTAGACCAGGACAGCAGGGATGAAATCTCTCCCAAGGTCTCCCTTGGAAACATTGAAAACTTATATTTATCAGAAATAGCTCTTAAAATGACAGTGTGAAAAAGCCTAAGACTTGGGACAGTGTTTCTCCACTTCCAGGTAAGCAGAGCCTAATTTTAACATAAAGTTAAAAGTCAACAAATATGTTGCAAAAATGAGGAAATAACAACAAAAGAACCTGATCATAAAAATTATGATGGTAGCAGGGAAGACCAAGATACAAATGAAGAAAAAGAGACCATGAAAGCAGCTACAAGCAAAACAACAAAGAAAAATTCCTGGATGAGTTAAAGAAAGAGATGTGTGATAGAGAAAAAGTTGAGAAAAGACCTGACTGATAAAAGAAAATTCCAAAAAAAATCAACAGCTTGGTAAAAGAGACATGAAAATATATTAAGGAAAAACAATAGTTTAAAAAATAAAATTGGCCTTATGGTAAAAAGAGCACAAAAATTCACTGAAGAAGTTTCTAAAAAGCAGATTTGGCCAAGTGGGGGAAAAAGGTGCAAACACTCATTGAAGAAAATAATTCCTTAATAACTAAAATTGGGTAAGTGGAAGCCAATGATTTCACGAGAATTTAAGAAACGGTAAAATATCAAAAGAATGAAAAAAACTGAAGTGTGAAATATTTCATCAGAAAAAAAAACACTGGGAAAAATAGATTGAGGAGAGATAATGAAACAATTATATGACTACTAGAAAGTCATGATTAGCCAAAAGAGACTAAATACAATATTTCAAGAAATTATAAGGGGAAATTACCCTGTTGTATTTGATCCAAAGGGTAAAATAGAAATGGAAAGTATCTTCTAGTCACCTCCTAAAAGAGATCCCCAAGTGAAAAATTCTAGATAAATTATATCCAAATTTCAGCACTCCCAGGTCAAAGAGAAAATATTGTAAGTGACTAGAATAAAATTATTCAAATATCATGAAACCATAGTCAGGATCAGACAAGATTTAACACCTTCTCCATTCAAGCAGTAGAGGACTTGGAATCTGATATTCTGGAAGGCAAGAAGCTAGGATTATAATACAATAAATTTGCTGAATAAAACTAAGCATAATCCTTCAGAATAAAAATCTATATTTCATGAAATAGAGGATTTTCAGGCATTCCCAATGAAGAGTCTTAAGCTGAATAAAAATTTTGACATTTGACATAATATTCAAGAGAACCATTAAAAGTAAAAATGAAAGAAAAATTAGAAGGATCTCAGTAAGTTTAAAATGTTTATGTTCCTATATGGGAAAATGCTACATATAACTCCAAGGAAATTTACCATTATTAGGGCAATTAAGAGTTTATAAAGACAGATTTGTAAGGTGTAAATTGGTTGTGTTAGGATGATCTCCAAAAAAAATGAAAGGGCTGGAAAGAAATGCACTGGAAAAGGAAAGGGAGAAAGAGAATGGAGAAAATTATCTCATATATAAGAGGCATACAAGGAACAGCTTTTACAGTGGAGGGGAGAATTGGGGATAATGTTTGAATCTCACTCTTATCTAAACTGGTTATAAAAGTAAAGAGTATTTGCACACATTTAGATAGATATAGAAATCAAACTTATCCAACAGGGAGGTAGGAAGGAAAGGGTATAAGAAAAAGGTGATAAAAAGAAAGGGCAGATTAAGGGAGGCAGTGGTCAGGAGCAAAAGAGACTTTTGAGAAGGGACAGAGCAAAGAGAGATAGAAGGAAGGATAAGCATGAAGAAAATTGGATGGAGGGAAATAAAGTTATTAATCATATTTTAATGTGAATGTGATGAATTCAGTCTTAAAATGGAAGCAGATAGCAGAATGCATTAGAAACCAGAATCTAATATATTTATAAGAAACATGCTTGAAAAAGAAACACGATTTAAAATAAGGGACTGTAGTAGAATCTATTGTTTCAGCTTAAGTAAAAAAGGAAGAGGTAGCAATCATGACCTCAAACAAAGCAAAAGCAAAAATAGACTTAATTTGAAAGGGTAATCAGGGAAACTCCATTTTGCTAAAAGATATCACGGACAATGAAATGGCATAAAATTTTTTATAAGTTTATCTGATGGAGATCTAATTTCTTAAATATATAGGAAAGTCAGTGGAATTTATAAAACAAGAGTCATTCCTCAATTGAGAAATGGTCACAGGACACAAACATAAATCCTTTAGAAGAAGAAATCAAAGCTATCTATAGTCATATGAAAAATTGCTCTAAATTACTTTCAATTAGATAAACATAATTTAAAATAATTCTGAGGTGTCAACTCATACCTATCAAAACTGACAAATACTAGGAGAGATTTGGGAAAATAGATATAATGAACTTTTGTTTGAGTTGTGAACTGGTCCAACCATTCTAGAGAAGAATTTGGAACTATGTCTAAAGGGGTTTAGAACTATGCATACTCTGATCTCCTTGACCTAGCTACTAGGTCTGTATCCACAAAGGGGTCAAAGAAAAAGGAAAAGGTTGTATATCTGTCTGTCTATCTGTCTATCTGTCTGTGGGTCTATGGGTCTATCTATCTATGGGTCTATCTATCTATCTATCTATCTATCTATCTATCTATCTATCTATCT